>NC_057809.1:406819454-406853382 GCF_018294505.1 Triticum aestivum | reverse complement strand
CGTTCGCCGCCGCCCGGTCCCCGCGCACCTCCCGCACTGAGGCCGCCGCCCCGTGCCTCGCCGAGCGCCCCTGCCTCGCCGCCTTGGCTCCGGCCACCGCCACTGCGACCTCACCGGCCGCCGCCCGATCCCCGCCGCCTCGCCGCCTCCAGCCTTGCCGGACCTCGCCTCTCGCCGGAGTCCGCGTCCCCGCGTCGTCCCCGACCAGATCCAGCCGGATCCCGGCCTCCCCGTCTTGCCGGCGTCCACCTCCTCCCATGTCGGTGCCTCCCTGAGCTTCTCCGGCGAGCACCCGCACTGTTTCGGCGATCCTTGGGAACCGTGCCCAGATCCCGATCCACCAGGGTTGACCTCTCTCTTTTTCTCTCTAAGTCATTTTTGCATTATTTTCTAGCCCTGTTCATCATGTCATAACTCATCATCCGTAGCTCTATTTTGAGCGTGCCATATATCAAAATGTTCGTTAGGATGTCCTCTTCATTTTTTTCCATTGTGTCATGCTTGTTTGAGTCCATCTTGATGCCCAAATTGTTGTTGCAAGAGTGCTATAAAATGTTAGTTCCTGATTCTTATCAGTTTATGAGCATTTGTCATTTTTGCCATGATTAATGTGTGCTGCATATGGGCATGAGCTCTACATGTGTTTTGTTATATGCCATTCCATCTTTACAAGGGTGTATGCCATGTATTTTTTTGATCAATGTGGTGACTAGAACAAGCATCTAAAGTAGCTCTCATGATGTTGCTGATTTCAGAGACTTAGAATTTCACTAAGTCTTTGTCTGCTGTTATCTTTATGCCATGTATTCATGTTGCTACAGTGAGATCCATGCTTCTTTTGAGTATGTTCAGTAAGGATGATTTTGACATATGGTTATGCTCTATCCATCTATGTCCTTGTTTGCATTTATGGAGTACCCTAGCATGACTCAATCTTGCTCTACTTTTGCTATAAAATGTTCCTTGCAGATTGTTTACGTGTTAATAAATTTTGCCAAGGTTGTTGTAGTTGATCCATGCATGCTATGATCTTGATCTTGCCATGTTTAGCTTCATGAACGTGTCTTCTTGCTGGTAGTATGTTAGGGAACGTAGTAATTTCAAAAAAATTCCTACGCACACGCAAGATCATGGTGATGCATAGCAACGAGAGGGGAGAGTGTGATCTACGTACCCTTGTAGATCGACAGCGGAAGCGTTAGCACAACGCGCTTGATGTAGTCGTATGTCTTCACGGCCCGATCGATCAAGCACCGAAACTACGGCACCTCCGAGTTCTAGCACACGTTCAACTCGATGATGATCCCCGGACTTCGATCCAGCAAAGTGTCGGGGAAGAGTTCCGTCAGCACGACGGCGTGGTGACGATCTTGATGTACTACCGTCGCAGGGCTTCGCCTAAGCACCGCTACAATATTATCGAGGATTATGATGGAAGGGGGCACCGCACACGGCTAAGAATATGATCACGTGGATCAACTTGTCTAGAGGTGCCCCCCTGCCCCCGTATATAAAGGAGCAAGGGAGGAGGAGGCCGGCCCTAGGAGGGGCGCGCCAAGTGTGGAGTCCTACTAGGACTCCCTAGTCCTAGTAGGATTCCACCTCCCATATGGAATAGGAAAAGAGGAAGGGAAAAGGAGAAGGAAGGAAGGGGGCGCCCCCCTTCCCTAGTCCAATTCGGACCAGACCAAGGGGAGGGGTGCGGCCACCCTTGAGGCCCTTTTTCTTCTTTCCCGTATGGCCCAATAAGGCCCAATACGTATTCCCGTAACTCTCCGGTACTCCGAAAAATACCCGAATCACTCGGAACCTTTCTGATGTCCGAATATAGTCGTCCAATATATCGATCTTTACGTCTCGACCATTTCGAGACTCCTCGTCATGTCCCCGATCTCATCTGGGACTCCGAACTCCTTCGGTACATCAAAACTCATAAACTCATAATATAACTGTCATTGAAACCTTAAGCGTGCGGACCCTACGGGTTCGAGAACAATGTAGACATGACCGAGACACATCTCCAGTCAATAACCAATAGCGGAACATAGATGCTCATATTGGCTCCCACATATTCTACGAAGATCTTTATCGGTCAGACCGCATAACTACATACGTTGTTCCCTTTGTCATCGGTATGTTACTTGCCCGAGATTCGATCGCCGATATCTTAATACCTAGTTCAATATCGTTACCGGCAAGTCTCTTTACTCGTTCCGTAATACATCATCTCACAACTAACTCATTAGTTGCAATGCTTGCAAGGCTTATGTGATGTGCATTACCGAGAGGGCCCAGAGATACCTCTCCGACAATCGGAGTGACAAATCCTAATCTCGAAATACGCCAACCCAACATGTACCTTTGGAGACACATGTAGAGCTCCTTTATAATCACCCAGTTACGTTGTGATGTTTGGTAGCACACAAAGTGTTCCTCCGGCAAACGGGAGTTGCATAATCTCATAGTCATAGGAACATGTATAAGTCATGAAGAAAGCAATAGCAACATACTAAACGATCGGGTGCTAAGCTAATGGAATGGGTCATGTCAATCACGTCATTCTCCTAATGATGTGATCCCGTTAATCAAATAACAACTCTTTTGTTTATGGTTAGGAAACATAACCATCTTCGATTAACGAGCTAGTCAAGTAGAGGCATACTAGTGACACTCTGTTTGTCTATGTATTCACACATGTATTATGTTTCCGATTAATACAATTCTAGCATGAATAATAAACATTTATCATGATATAAGGAAATATATAATAACTTTATTATTGCCTCTAGGGAATATTTCCTTCAGTCTCCCACTTGCACTAGAGTCAATAATCTAGTTCACATCGCCATGTGATTCAACACTAAGAGTTCACATCACCATGTGATTAACACCCATAGTTCACATCGTTATGTGACCTATACCCAAACGGTTTACTAGACAATAATCTAGTTCACATCATTTATGTTATTAACACCCAAAGAGTACTAAGGTGTGATCATGTTTTGCTTGTGAGATAATTTTAGTCAACGGGTCTGTCACATACAGATCCGTAAGTATTTTGCGAATTCTATGTCTACAATGCTCTGCATGGAGCTACTCTAGCTAATTGCTCCCACTTTCAATATGTATCTAGATTGAGACTTAGAGTCATCCTGATCTGTGTCAAAACTTGCATCGACGTAACTTTTTACGACGAACCTTTTGTCACCTCCATAATCGAGAAATATTTCCTTATTCCACTAAGGATAATTTTGACCAATGTCCAGTGATCTACTCTTAGATCACTATTGTACTCCCTTGCTTAACACAATGTAGGGTATACAATAGATCTGGTACACATCATGGCATACTTTATAGAACCTATGGCTGAGGCATAGGGAATGACTTTCATTCTCTTTCTATCTTCTGCCGTGGTCGGGCTTTGAGTCTTACTCAATTTCATACCTTGTAACACAGCCAAGAACTCTTTCTTTGACTGTTCCATTTTTGAACTACTTCAAAATATTGTCAAGGTATGTACTCATTGAAAAAACTTATCAAGCATCTTGATCTATCTCTACAGATTTTGATGCTTAATATGTAAGCAGCTTCACCGAGGTCTTTCTTTGAAAAACTTCTTTAAAAACACTCCTTTATGCTTTGCAGAATAATTCTACATTATTTCCGATCAACAACATGTCATTCACATATACTTATCAGAAATGTTGTAGTGCTCCCACTCACTTTCTTGTAAATACAGGCTTCACCGCAAGTCTGTATAAAACTATATGCTTTGATCATACTATCAAAGTGTTTATTCCAACTCCGAGAGGCTTGCACCAGTCCATAAATGGATCGCTGGAGCTTGCATACTTTGTTAGCTCCTTTTGGATCGACAAAACCTTCCGGCTGCATCATATACAACTCTTCTTCCAGAAATCCATTCAGGAATGCAGTTTTGACATCCATTTGCTGGATTTCATAAAATGCGGCAATTTCTAACATGATTCGGATAGACTTAAGCATAGATACGAGTGAGAAACTCTCACCATAGTCAACACCTTGAACTTTGTCGAAAACCTTTTTGCGACAATTCTAGCTTTGTAGATAGTAACACTACTATCAGCGTCCGTCTTCCTCTTGAAGATCCATTTAATCTCAATGGCTCGCCGATCATTGGGCAAGTCAATCAAAGTCCATACCTTGTTCTCATACATGGATCTCATCTCAGATTTCATGGCCTCAAGCCATTTCGCGGAATCTAGGCTCATCATCGCTTCCTCATAGTTCGCAAGTTCATCATGGTCTAGTAACATGACTTCCAGAACAGGATTACCGTACCACTTTGGTGCGGATCTCACTCTGGTTTACCTACGAGATTCGGTATTAACTTGATCTGAAGTTACATGATCATCATCATTAGTCTTCCTCACTAATTGGTGTAGTAGTCATAGGAACAGATTTCTTGTGATGAACTACTTTTCAATAAGGGAGAAGGTACAATTACCTTATCAAGTTCTACTTTCCTCCCACTCACTTCTTTCAAGAGAAACTCCTTATCTAGAAAGGATCCATTCTTAGCAACGAATGTCTTGCCTTCGGATCTGTGATAGAAGGTGTACCCAATAGTCTCCTTTGGGTATCCTATGAAGACATATTTCCCCGATTTGGGTTTGAGATTATCAGGATGAAACTTTTTCATATAAGCATCACAATCCCAAACTTTAAGAAACGACAACTTTGGTTTCTTGCCAAACCACAGTTCAGATTGTGTCGTCTCAACGGACTTAGATGGTGCCCTTTTAAACATGAATGCAACTGTCTTTAATGCATAACCCCAAAACGATAGTGGTAGATTGGTAAGAGACATCATAGATCGCACCATATCTAATAAAGTACGGTTATGATGTTTGGACACACCATTATGCTATGGTGTTCCAGGTGGCGTGAGTAGTGAAACTATTTCACATTGTTTTAACTGAAGGCCAGACTCGTAACTCAAATATTTTACCTCTACAATCATATCGTAGAAACTTTTATGTTCTTGTTACGATGATTCTCCACTTCACTCTGAAATTCTTTGAACTTTTCAAATATTTCAGACTTGTGTTTCATTAAGTAGATATACCCATATCTGCTCAAATCATCTGTGAAGGTCAAAAAATAATGATACCCGCCACGAGCCTTAACACTCATCGGATCTCATACATCAGTATGTATTATTTACAATAAGTCAGTTGCTCACTCCATAGTTTCGAAGAACGGTGTTTTAGTCATCTTGCCCATGAGGCATGGTTCGCAAGCATCAACTGATTCATAATCAAGTGATTCCAAAAACCCATTAGCATGGAGTTTCTTCATGCGCTTTACACCAATATGACCTAAACGGCAGTGCCACAAATAAGTTGCACTATCATTATTAACTTTGCATCTTTTGGTTTCAATATTATGATTATGTGTATCACTACGATCGAGATCCAACGAACTATTTTCATTGGGTGTGTAACCATATAAGGTTTTATTCATGTAAACAGAACAACAATTTATTCTCTTACTTAAATGAATAACCGTATTACAATAAACATGATCAAATCATATTCATGCTCAACACAAACACCAAATAACACTTATTCAGGTTCAACACTAATCCCGAAAGTATAGGGAGTGTGCGATGATGATCATATCAATCTTGGAACCACTTCCAACACACATCGTCACTTCACCCTTAACTAGTCTCTGTTTATTCTGCAACTCCCGTTTTGAGTTACTAATCTTAGCAACTGAACTAGTATCAAATACTGAGGGGTTGCTATAAACACTAGTAAAGTATACATCAATAACATGTATATCAAATATACTTATGTTCACTTTGCCATCCTTCTTATCTGCCAATCACTTGGGGTAGTTCCGCTTCCAGTGACCAGTCCCTTTGCAGTAGAAACACTTAGTCTCAGGCTTAGGACCAGACTTGGGCTTCTTCCCTTGAGAAGCAACTTGCTTGATGTTCTTCTTGAAGTTCCCCTTCTTCCCTCTGCCCTTTTCTTGAAACTAGTGGTTTTGTCTACCATCAACACTTGATGTTTTTCTCAATTTCTACCTTCGTCAATTTCCACATTACGAAGAGCTTGGGAATCGTTTCCGTTATCCCTTGCATATCGTAGTTCATCACGAAGTTCTACTAACTTGGTGATGGTGACTAGAGAATTCTGTCAATCACTATCTTATCTGGAAGATTAACTCCCACTTGATTCAAGTGATTGTAGTACTCAGACAATCTGAGCACATGCTCACTAGTTGAGCGATTCTCCTCCATCTTTTAGCTATAGAACTTGTTGGAGACTTCATATCTCTCAACTCGGGTATTTGCTTGAAATATTAACTTCAACTCCTGGAACATCTCATATGCTCCATGACGTTCAAAACGTCTTTGAAGTCCTGATTCTAAGCTGTTAAGCATGGTGCACTAAACTATCAAGTAGTCATCATATTGAGCTAGCCAAACGTTCATAACGTCTGCATCTGCTCCTGCAATAGGTCCGTCACCTAGCGGTGCATCAAGGACATAATTCTTCTGTGCAACAATGAGGATAAACCTCATATCACGGATCCAATCCGCATCATTGCTACTAACATCTTTCAACACAATTTTCTCTAGGAACATATCAAAATAAACACAGGGAAGCAACAACGCGAGCTATTGATCTACAACATAACTTGCAAAATACTACCAGGACTAAGTTCATGATAAATTTAAGTTCAATTAATCATATTACTTAAGAACTCCCACTTAGATAGACATCCCTCTAATCCTCTAAGTGATTATGTGATCTAAATCAACTAAACCATGTCCGATCATCACGTGAGATAGAGTAGTTTCATTGGTGAACATCGCTATGTTGATCATAGCTGCTATATGATTCACGCTCGACCTTTCGGTCTACGTGTTCCGAGGCCATATCTGTATATGCTTGGCTCGTCGAGTATAACCTGAGTATTCTGCGTGTGCAACTGTTTTGCACCCATTGTATTTGAACGTAGAGCCTATCACACCCGATCATCACGTGGTGTCTCAGCACGAAGAACTTTCGCAACGGTGCATACTCAGGGAGAACACTTCTTGATAATTAGTGAGAGATCATCTTATAATGCTACCGTAAATCAAAGCAAGATAAGATGCATAAAAGATAAACATCACATGCAATCAATATAAGTGATATGATATGGCCACCATCATCTTGTGCTTGTGATCTCCATCTTCGAAGCACCGTCATGATCACCATCATCACCGGCGTGACACCTTGATCTCCATCGTAGCATCGTTGTCGTCTCGCCAATATTATGCTTCCACGACTATCGCTACCGCTTAGTGATAAAGTAAAGCATTACAGCGCGATTGCATTGCATACAATAAAGCGACAACCATATGGCTCCTGCCAGTTGCCGATAACTCGGTTACAAAACATGATCATCTCATACAATAAAATTTAGCATCATGTCTTGACCATATCACATCACAACATGCCCTGCAAAAACAAGTTAGACGTCCTCTACTTTGTTGTTGCAAGTTTTACGTGGTTGCTACGGGCTTAAGCAAGAACCAATCTTACCTACGCATGAAAACCACAATGATAGTTTGTCAAGTTGGTGCTGTTTTAACCTTCGCAAGGACGGGCGTAGCCACACTCGGTTCAACTAAAGTTGGAGAAACTATCACCCGCTAGCCACCTTTGTGCAAAGCACGTCGGGAGAACCGGTCTCGCATAAGCGTACGCGTAATGTCGGTCCGGGCCGCTTCGTCCAACAATACCGCCGAACTAAAGTATGACATGCTCGTAAGCAGTATGACTTATATCGCCCACAACTCACTTGTGTTCTACTCGTGCATATAACATCAACACATAAAACCTAGGCTCGGATGCCACTGTTAGGGAACGTAGTAATTTCAAAAAAATTCCTACGCACACGCAAGATCATGGTGATGCATAGCAACGAGAGGGGAGAGTGTGATCTACGTACCCTTGTAGATCGACAGCGGAAGCGTTAGCACAACGCGGTTGATGTAGTCGTACGTCTTCATGGCCCGACCGATCAAGCACCGAAACTACGGCACCTCCGAGTTCTAGCACACGTTCAGCTCGATGACGATCCCCGGACTCCGATCCAGCAAAGTGTCGGGGAAGAGTTCCATCAGCACGACGGCGTGGTGACGATCTTGATGTACTACCGTCGTAGGGCTTCGCCTAACCACCGCTACAATATTATCGAGGATTATGGTGGAAGGGGGCACCGCACACGGCTAAGAATATGATCACGTGGATCAACTTGTCTAGAGGTGCCCCCTTGCCCCCGTATATAAAGGAGCAAGGGAGGAGGAGGCCGGCCCTAGGAGGGGGCGCGCCAAGTGTGGAGTCCTACTAGGACTCCCTAGTCCTAGTAGGATTCCACCTCCCATATGGAATAGGAAAAGAGGAAGGGAAAAGGAGAAGGAAGGAAGGGGGCGCCCCCCTTCCCTAGTCCAATTCGGACCAGACCAAGGGGAGGAGTGCGGCCACCCTTGAGGCCCTTTTTCTTCTTTCCCGCATGGCCCAATAAGGCCCAATACATATTCCCGTAACTCTCCGGTACTCCGAAAAATACCCAAATCACTGGGAACCTTTCCGATGTCTGAATATAGTCGTCCAATATATCGATCTTTACGTCTTGACCATTTCGAGACTCCTCGTCATGTCCCCGATCTCATCCGGGACTCCGAAGTCCTTCGGTACATCAAAACTCATAAACTCATAATATAACTGTCATTGAAACCTTAAGCGTGCGGACCCTACGGGTTCGAGAACAATGTAGACATGACCGAGACACGTCTCTAGTCAATAACCAATAGCGGAACCTGGATGCTCATATTGGCTCCCACATATTCTACGAAGATCTTTATCGGTCAGACCGCATAACAACATACGCTGTTCCCTTTGTCATCGGTATGTTACTTGCCCGAGATTCGATCGTCGGTATCTTAATACCTAGTTCAATCTTGTTACCGGCAAGTCTCTTTACTCGTTCCGTAATACATCATCTCACAACTAACTCATTAGTTGCAATGCTTGCAAGGCTTATGTGATGTGCATTACCGAGAGGGCCCAGAGATACCTCTCCGACAATCGGAGTGACAAATCCTAATTTCGAAATACGCCAACCCAACATGTACCTTTGGAGACACCTGTAGAGCTCGTTTATAATCACCCAGTTATGTTGTGACGTTTGGTAGCACACAAAGTGTTCCTCCGGCAAATGGGAGTTGCATAATCTCATAGTCATAGGAACATGTATAAGTCATGAAGAAAGCAATAGCAACATGTGTTCCTTCTGAAGCACGCATATGCATTGCATATCACATCCCGCATATCATGCCATGTTTTGCATCATGTTGCTTGCGCATTGCACCGTGGTTGATTGTCGTTTCCTTTGCTTGTGTTCTTGCTTTGGGTAGAGCCGGGAGACGAGTTCATGATCGAGGAACCCATTGAGTACGCTTACGAGGATCAAGCTTATGTCAACTCGGAGAACTTTGCAGGCAAGATGACCATACCCTCGAAATCACTTCTATCTTTGCTTGCTAGTTGCTCGCTCTTTTGCTATGCTGCGATACCTACCACTTGCTATATCATGCCTCCCATATTGCCATGTCAAGCCTCTAACCCACCTTGTCCTAGCAAACTGTTGTTTGGCTATGTTACCGCTTTGCTCAGCCCCTCTTATAGCGTTGCTAGTTGCAGGTGAAGATGGAGTTTGTTCCATGTTAGAACATGGATATTTGTTGGGATATCACAATATCTCTTATTTATATTAATGCATCTATACACTTGGTAAAGGGTAGAAGGCTCGGCCTTATGCCTGGTGTTTTGTTCCACTCTTGCCGCCCTAGTTTCCGTCATACCGGTGTTATGTTCCTTGATTTTGCGTTCCTTATGCAGTTGGGTTATAATGGGAACCCCTTGACAGTTCGCTTTGAATAAAACTCCTCCAGCAAGGCCCAACCTTGGTTTTACATTTGCACTAACAACCTATCACCTTCCCTTGGGTTCTGCAGACTCAAGGGTCATCTTTATTTTAACCCCCCGGGCCAGTGCTTCTCTAAGTGTTGGTCCAAACCGAGTAGACTGCGGGGCCACCTCGGGGCAACTTGAGGTTTGGTTTTACTCATAGGATGTCTCATCCGGTGTTGCCCTGAGAACGAGATATATGCAGCTCCTATCGGGATTGTTGGCACATCGGGCGGCTTTGCTGGTCTTGTTTACCATTGTTGAAATGTCTTGTTACCGGGATTCCGAGTCTGATCGGGTCTTCCTGGGAGAAGGAATATCCTTCGTTGACCGTGAGAGCTTGTGATGGGCTAAGTTGGGACACCCCTGTAGGGTTTTGAACTTTCGAAAGCCGTGCCCGCGGTTATGGGCAGATGGGAATTTGTTAATGTCCGGTTGTAGAAAACTTGACACTTAACTTAATTAAAATGCATCAACCGCGTGTGTAGCCGTGATGGTCTCTTTCTGGCGGAATGCGGGAAGTGAACACGGTTCTTGTGTTATGTTTGACGTAAGTAGTTTCAAGATTACTTCTTGATCATGATAGTTTATCGACCGTGCTTTGCTTCTCTTCTCGCTCTCATTTGTGTAAGTTAGCCACCATATATGCTAGTGCTTGCTGCAGCTCCACCTCACTACCTTTTCCTACCCATAAGCTTAAATAGTCTTGATCGCGAGGGTGTGAGATTGCTGAGTCCCCGTGACTCACAGGTTACTTCCAAAACTAGCTTGCAGGTGCCGATGATACCAGTGCAGATGACGCAGTTGAGCTCAAGTGGGAGCTCGATGAAGATCGTGTTCGTTGGGTTGTTTCATTTCCTTTCGATCAGTAGTGGAGCCCAGTTGGTGCGATCGGGGATCTATGCATTTGGGGTTGTCTTTATTTTGGTTCCGTAGTCGGACCTTGATTGTATCTGGATGATGTAATGCTATATTCATGTATTGTTTGAAGTGGCGATTGTAAGCCAACTCTTTATCCCTTTCTTATTCAGTACATGGGATGTCTAAAGATTACCCCTCTTGCGACATGCCTACTATGCGGTTGATAACCCACAAGTATAGGGGATCGCAACAGCTTTCGAGGGTAGAGTATTCAACCCAAATTTATTGATTTGACACAAGGGGAGCCAAAGAATATTCTCAAGTATTAGCAGCTGAGTTGTCAATTCAACCACACCTGGAAACTTAGTATCTGCAGCAAAGTGTTTAGTAGCAAAGTAATATGATAGTGGTGGTAGCAGCAACAAAAGTAAAGACAACAAAAGTAATGTTTTTGGTATTTTGTAGTGATTGTAACAGTAGTAGCGGGAAAGTAAATAAGCGTAAACCAGTATATGGAAAACTCGTAGGCACCAGATCAGTGATGGATAATTATGCCGGATGCGGTTCATCATGTAACAATCATAACATAGGGTGACACAGAACTAGCTCCAATTCATCAATGTAATGTAGGCATGTATTCCGTATATAGTCATACGTGCTTATGGAAAAGAACTTGCATGACATCTTTTGTCCTACCCTCCCGTGGCAGCGGGGTCCTATTGGAAACTAAGGGATATTGAGGCCTCCTTTTAATAGAGAACCGGAACAAAGCATTAGCACATAGTGAATACATGAACTCTTCAAACTAAGGTCATCACCGGGAGTGGTCCCGATTATTGTCACTTCGGGGTTGCCAGATCATAACACATAGTAGGTGACTATAGACTTGCAAGATAGGATCAAGAACTCACATATATTCATGAAAACATAATAGGTTCAGATCTGAAATCATGGCACTCGGGCCCTAGTGACAAGCATTAAGCATAGCAAAGTCATAGCAACATCAATCTCGGAACAAGGAGGATACCACCCCATCATACCACACCATAATCATCTCAATAGCATGTTGGCACACAAGGTAAATCATTATAACTCATAGCTAATCAAGCATGGCACAAGCAACTATGATCTCTAATTGTCATTGCAAACATGTTTATTCATAATAAGCTGAATCAAGAACGAGGGACTCATCATATTTACAAAAACAAAAGAGGTCGAGTTCATACTAGCTTTTCTCATCTCAGTCAGTCCATCATATATCATCATAATTGCCTTTCACTTGCACGACCGAACAGTGTGAATAATAATAAGAGTGCACGTGCATTGGACTAAGCTGGAATCTACGAGCATTCAATAAACAGGAGAAGACAAGGCAATATGGGCTCTGGGTTAAATCAACAATAATGCATATAAGAGCCACTTCAACAATTTAATTATGGTCTTCTCCTACCGACCCCCAAATAAAATAAAAGAAATACAACTATTTACATGGGAAGCTCCCAACAAGCAAAAGAAGAACGAGAAATATTTTTGGGTTTTCTTTTTAATTATTACTACTACAATAGAAAAATAAACTACTACTAATTTTTTGGTTTTTCTTAAGGTTTAACAAACACACAAGAAGAAAGCAGGAAAAAGAAAATAAACTAGCATGGACATTACAGTGAAAAAGTATGAGCACCAACATCTAGCAATGAGTGTGTGTAAGCATAAATATAATGTCGGTGAGAAATACGTACTCCCCCAAGCTTAGGCTTTTGGCCTAAGTTGGTCTATGGCCACGGCTGGCCTGGCTGATACCCATAATAATAGTTGTTGGGGTCGTATTGTGATGAGGAGGAATAGTTTGGATCATACCGTGATGAAGAAGAAGACTCTGATTGCCACTGGCTGACAGTCATCTCTGGATCCCAAGAATAAACGGATTGTCGTGGAGGCTCATCTTGTGGTTCCTGTTCTGGCTCCTCGACTGGTGCGGGGTTCCGGTAGGCGTGAATAGCCGTCAACAGAACAAGGTACGTGCCTGCAGTCAAATCAAACAAAGAAGGAGCAGGCAAGGTAATAGTCTCAGGATGATGTTTATTAAAGAACAATTGATATTTAAGCTCCCCTGCCCTATTTTTAACAATAAAATCATGTGCCACCATACTTTTATGATCTAGATAAACACAGGGCAGCACCTTTTCTTCCTTCTCAGCATGCCTAATAGGTATGTTAAAATGTGCGGCTAGGCGTGTGGCATAGATGCCTCCAAAGATGGGGCCCTTAGTACGGTTCATATTTAACCGTCTAGCAGTAATACCGCCCAAACTAAAAGTGTTATCACTGTATAAACCTTGGAGCAGAATAATTAAATCAGTGATACTAAGGTTTCCAGAATTTCCGCGTCCAATTAAACAACGACTAGCAAATAATGCAAAGTAATCCAAAACAGGAAAATGTATGCTAGTGATTCGTGCGTCGGAAACCTTTCTAGTTTCTCCTACAGTGATATTATCAATAAACCCAGCCACATCATCATGATGTGGTTCTTCTGTATTGCCCTCAAAAGGCACTAAACAAATCCGACAGAAATCATAAAGTGACATCTCCTTATGCTCATCATATAAATGAAACTCCACCGTAGGTGGCGAGTTCCTGTTGGGGAACGTAGTAATTTAAAAAAAAATTCCTATGCACACGCAAGATCATGGTGATGTATAGCAACGAGAGGGGAGAGTGTTGTCCATGTACCCTCGTAGACCGAAAGCGGAAGCGTTAGCACAACGCGGTTGATGTAGTCGTACGTCTTCACGATCCGACCGATCAAGTACCGAACGTACGGCACCTCCGAGTTCTGCACACGTTCAACTCGATGACGTCCCTCGAACTCTGATCCAGCCGAGTGTTGAGGGAGAGTTTCGTTAGCACGACGGCGTGGTGACGATGATGATGTTCTACCGATGCAGGGCTTCGCCTAAGCACCGCTACGATATGATCGAGGTGGATTATGGTGGAGAGGGGCACCGCACACAACTAAGAGATCAAGAGATCAATTGTTGTGTCTTTGGGGTGCCCCCTGCCCCCGTATATAAAGGAGTGGAGGAGGGGGGGGGGCCCTCTCTATGGCGCGCCCTAGGGGAGTCCTACTCCCACCGGGAGTAGGATTCCCTCTTTCCTAGTAGAACTAGGATCCCTTCCAAGTAGTAGGAGTAGGAGAGAAGGAAAGGGAAGGGAAAAGGAGAAGGAAGGAAGGGGGCGCCCCCTCCCTAGTCCAATTCGGACCAACCCATGGGGAGGGGTGCGGCCACCCTTTGAGGCCTTTCTCTCCTTTCCCGTATGGCCCATTAAGGCCCAATACGAATTCCCGTAACTCCCCGGTACTCCCGAAAATACCCGAATCACTCGGAACATTTCCGATGTCCGAATATAGTCGTCCAATATATTGATCTTTATGTCTCGACCATTTTGAGACTCCTCGTCATGTCCCCGATCTCAGCCGGGACTCCGAACTCCTTCGGTACATCAAAACACATAAACTCATAATATAATCGTCATCGAACTTTAAGCGTGCGGACCCTACGGGTTCGAGAACTATGTAGACATGACCGAGACATGTCTCCGGTCAATAACCAATAGCGGAACCTGGATGCTCATATTGGCTCCCACATATTCTACGAAGATCTTTATCGGTCAGACCGCATAACTACATATGTTGTTCCCTTTGTCATCTGTATGTTACTTGCCCGAGATTCGATCGTCGGTATCTCAATACCTAGTTCAATCTTGTTACCGGCAAGTCTCTTTACTCGTTCCATAATACATCATCCCGCAACTAACTCATTAGTTGCAATGCTTGCAAGGCTTAAGTGATGTGCATTACCGAGAGGGCCCAGAGATACCTCTCCGACAATCGGAGTGACAAATCCTAATCTCGAAATACGCCAACCCAACAAATACCTTTGGAGACACCTGTAGAGCACCTTTATAATCACCCAGTTACGTTGTGACGTTTGGTAGCACACAAAGTGTTCCTCTGGTAAACGGGAGTTCCATAATCTCATAATCATAGGAACATGTATAAGTCATGAAGAAAGCAATAGCAATAAACTAAACGATCAAGTGCTATGCTAACGGAATGGGTCAAGTCAATCACATAATTCTCCTAATGATGTGATCCCGTTAATCAAATGACAACTCTTTGTCTATGGCTAGGAAACATAACCATCTTTGATCAACGAGCTAGTCAAGTAGAGGCATACTAGTGACATACTGTTTGTCTATGTATTCACACATGTATTATGTTTCCGATTAATACAATTCTAGCATGAATACTAAACATTTTTCATGATATAAGGAAATAAATAATAACTTTATTATTGCCTCTAGGGCATATTTCCTTCAGTCTCCCACTTGCACTAGAGTCAATAATCTAGTTCACATCACCATGTGATTTAATACCAATAGTTCACATCACCATGTGATTAACACCCATAGTTCACATCAACATGTGACCAACACCCAAAGGGTTTACTAGAGTCAATAATCTAGTTCACATCGCTATGTGATTAACACCCAAAGAGTATTAAGGTGTGATCATGTTTTGCTTGTGAGAGATGTTTAGTCAACGGGTCTGCCACATTCAGATCCATAAGTATTTTGCAAATTTCTATGTCAACAATGCTCTGCACGGAGCTACTCTAGCTAATTGCTCCCACTTTCAATATGTATCCAGATTGAGATTTAGAGTCATCTGGATCAATTTGCATCGACGTAACCCTTTACGACGAATCTTTTGTCACTTCCATAATCGAGAAACATATCCTTGTTCCACTAAGGATAATGTTGACTGCTGTCCAGTGATCTACTCCTAGACCACTATTGTACTCCTTTGCCAAACTCAGGCCAGGGTATACAATAGGTCCGGTACATAGCATGGCATACTTTATAGAAAATATGGCTGAGGCATAGGGAATGACTTCCATTCTCTCTCTATCTTCTGCCGTGGTCGGGTTTTTGAGTCTTACTCAACTTCACACCTTGTAACACAGGCAAGAACTCCTTCTTTGACTGTTCCATTTTGAACTACTTCAAAATCTTGTCAAGGTATGTACTCATTGAAAAACTTATCAAGCGTCTTGATCTATCTCTATAGATCTTGATGCTCAATATTTAAGCAGCTTCACCGAGGTCTTTCCTTGAAAAAACTCCTTTCAAACATTCCTTTATGCTTTGCAGAATAATTCTACATCATCTCCGATCAACAATATGTCATACATATACTTATCAGAAATGTTGTAGTGCTCCCACTCACTTGCTTGTAAATACAGGCTTCACTGCAAGTCTGTATAAAACTATATGCTTTGATCAACTTATCAAAGCGTATATTCCAACTCCGAGATGCTTGCACCAGTCCATAGATGGATCGCTGGAACTTGCATATTTTGTTAGTACCTTTAGGATTGACAAAACCTTCTGGTTGCATCATATACGACTCTTCTTTAATAAATCCATTAAAGAATGCAGTTTTGTTTATCCATTTGCCAGATTTCATAAAATGCGGCAATTGCTAACATGATTCGGACAGACTTAAGCATAGATACGAGTGAGAAACTCTCATCGTAGTCAACACCTTGAACTTGTCAAAAACCTTTTTGCGACAATTCTAGCTTTGTAGATAGTAACACTACTATCAGCGTCTGTCTTCCTCTTGAAGATCCATTTAATCTCAATGGCTCGCCAATCATTGGGCAAGTCAATCAAAGTCCATACTTTGTTCTCATACATGGATCTCATCTCGGATTTCATGGCCTCAAGCCATTTCGCGGAATCTGGGCTCATCATTGCTTCCTCATAGTTCGTAGGCTCGTCATGGTCAAGTAACATGACCTCCAGAACAGGATTACCGTACCACTCTGGTGCGGATCTCACTCTGGTTTACCTACGAGGTTTCGGTAGTAACTTGATCTGAAGTTACACGATCATCATCATTAGCTTCCTCACTAATTGGTGTAGTAGTCACAGGAACATATTTCTATGATGAACTACTTTCCAATAAGGGAGCAGGTATAGTTACCTCATCAAGTTCTACTTTCCTCCCACTCACTTCTTTCGAGAGAAACTCCTTCTCTAGAAAGGATCCATTCTCAGCAACGAATATCTTGCCTTCGGATCTGTGATAGAAGGTGTACCCAACATTTTCTTTTGGGTATCCTATGAAGACGCACTTCTACGATTTGGGTTTGAGCTTATCAGGTTGCAACTTTTTCACGTAAGCATTGCAACCTCAAACTTTAAGAAATGACAGCTTAGGTTTCTTGCCAAACCATAGTTCATACGGTGTCGTCTCAACAGATTTAGATGGTGCCCTATTTTATGTGAATGTAGCTGTCTCTAATGCATAACCCCAAAACGATAGTGGTAAACCGGTAAGAGACATCATAGATCGCACCATATCTAATAAAGTACGGTTACGACGTTCAGACACACCATGTAGGATCGAAAGTATGTCTAGAGGGGGGGTGATTAGACTACTTGACCAAATAAAAACTTAACCTTTTCCCAATTTTAGTTCTTGGCAGATTTTAGCTATTGTAGGACAAGTCAAGCAATCATCACACAATTCAAGCAAGCATGCAAAGAGTATATTGGCAGCGGAAAGTAAAGCATGCAACTTGCAAGAATGTAAAGGGAAGGGTTTGGAGAATTCAAACGCAATTGGGGACACGGATGTTTTTCCCGTGGTTCGGATAGGTGGTGCTATCCTACATCCACGTTGATGGAGACTTCAACCCACGAAGGGTAACGGTTGCGCGAGTCCACAGAGGGCTCCACCCACGAAGGGTAATGGCTGCGCGAGTCCACGGAGGACTCCACCCATGAAGGGTCCATGAAGAAGCAACCACCCACGAAGGGTCCACGAAGAAGCAACCTTCTCTATCCCACCATGGCCATCGCCCACGAAGGACTTGCCTCACTAGCGGTAGATCTTCACGAAGTAGGCGATCTCCTTGCCCTTACAAACTCCTTGGTTCAACTCCACAATCTTGTCAGAGGCTCCCAAGTAACACCTAGCCAATCTAGGAGACACCACTCTCCAAGAAGTAACAAATGGTGTGTAGGTAATGAACTCCTTGCTCTTGTGCTTCAAATGATAGTCTCCCCAACACTCAACTCTCTCTCATAGGATTTGGATCTGGTGGAAAGATGATTTGAGTGGAAAGCAACTTGGGGAAGGCTAGAGATCAAGATTCATATGGTAGGAATGGAATATCTTGGTCTCAACACATGAGTAGGTGGTTCTCTCTCAGAACATATGAGTTGGAATTGTGTATGTGTTCTGATGGCTCTCTCCACGAATGAAGAGGAGGTGGAGGGGTATATATAGCCTCCACACAAAATCCAACCGTTACACACAGTTTTCCAATCTCGGTGGGACCGAATCAACAAACTCGGTTAGACTGAAAAGGTAAACCTAGTGACCGTTAGAGATTTTTGGTGGGACTGACATGCAACTCGGTAGGACCGATATGGTTAGGGTTTGGGCATAACGTAATCTTGGTGAGACCGATTACACAAACTCGGTGAGACCGATTTTGGTAATTAGCTAACCAGAGAGTTGGTCAGGCAAACTCGGTGGGACCGATTTGCTCTTTCGGTGAGACCGAAAAGTTACAAAAAGGAAACACTGAATTTACATTGCAATCTCGGTGGGACCGATCCGCTCTTTCGGTGAGACCGAAAAGTTACGGAAGGGAAACAGAGAGTTTGCAATCCCATCTCGGTGTGACCGAGATCCCTATCGCTAGAATCCGAATTGCTAGGGTTTGGTAGTGGCTTATGACAAGTGAAACTCGGTGGCACCGGATAGAAAGAATCAGTAGGACCGAGTTTGGCTTAGGGTTTAGGTCATATGTGGATATGGGAAAGTAGTTGAGGGTTTTGGAGCATATCACTAAGCACATGAAGCAAGAGGCTCATTAAGCAACACCTCATCCCTCCTTGATAGTATTGGCTTTTCCTAAAGACTCAATGTGATCTTGGATCACTAAAATATAAAAATGAAGAGTCTTGAGCTTTTGAGCTTGAGCCAATCCTTTGTCCTTAGCATTTTGAGGGTTCCACTTTCACATCCATGCCATGCCAATCATTGAGCTTTCCTGAAATAATCATCTTGGAATAGCATTAGCTCAATGAGCTATATGTTGTTATGAATTACCAAAACCACCTAGGGATAGTTGCACTTTCAATCTCCCCCTTTTTGGTAATTGATGACAACATATAGATCAAAGCTTCGACAAATGATAATAAGCATGAAATATATCGTTGCTTTGAGAAGTATGTGACAAGTAAGAGCTCCCCCTAAATTTGTGCATATTTAAAATTTGCTTTGGACTGCAAATGCACAAAGAGTTAGAGTCATGGGTTACTCTTCCATGTCACATACATCTTGGTGGAGCGCTTAAAATGATAAGAATGAAATACATGCACTCATCACCAAGAATAGTGAATGATCACATAAGATAGATAAGATAATAGCATTCACCAAGCATTAAGTGTAGTTTATGATCAGACACATGATCATCAATGTCTCACGAGCAATGACATAGTATCTCACACAAAAGCAAACAAAGTTCGAAAAACCACCAAATAAAGCAAGAGAGAAAAAAACACTCTCTCTCTCGAAGCCTATGATCTATACATTTTTCTCCCCCTTTGGCAACAAGTTACCAAAAAGTTCCTAGGAAATGCATAGTGCTAGATCGACTCTCAGGCTTGATCTTCTGGTGGTGGTGGAGTCCGGACCACTCCAAGGACGAAGCCTTCTGTAGACGTGGTCGGAGTCGAGGCTGAAGTGGACGCTGGAGCTGGTGGAACTGAAGCTATAGCTGGTGCAGAAGTGGTGGCTCTGGTGTCAGCAACTGGCACTGCATGTGATCTCTGAGGTCTTGGCACTCTGGCAAATGCATCAGTTGTAGTCTTGCCTCTCCTCTCCTGCATGTCATCCTGGAGCTGCTCCACTGCGGTCTGAATCTCTGTCACTTTGACATCCAAGTCATAGAACTTTTGTTCCATGATCCTCTCTAAGCTTGCCTGGTTCTGAGTTAGGGTGGCTAGTCCTTGCTCAATCCGCAGGGTGGATGCAATCAACTAACCAAGCTGCTCTTGTTTGGTTTTCAGGAAATATTCAGATGCCTCCTCTTGAGTAGGCATCTTGGCAGCTTTCTCCTTCCCCGCCTTCTCCTTCTTGGCTTGTGCTTGTGCAGACGATGGTTCATTCTCAGCCATAACAACTTGATTATCTTCAAAATCTGGACGGATGGGCAGGTGTTCCTTGTCCAATAAGTATATGCCTATGCCCATCTTTGAGTTAATGAGCTCCTGAATCTGTGGGGCATATCCACAACTCCTCTTCTGGTCTGCTGCAGTCCTCTTGATTGTTTCTATCATAAGGCTCATCACCTTGAACTTCTGTGGCACATCAAAGATATGAAGCAAATTGATTGCATGGCCTCTGATCATCTTGTGATCTCCAGACTTGGGCAATAAGGTGTGCCTCAGTATCCAATTTATGGTTGGCAGCCCTGACAGAAGATAGTGTACTGAGCCAAACTTGAAAGTGTCAAGTGCTTCATTTGGAATCTCCTTGTACATGTTTGACATTGAGTTGTGGTCCATCTTCTTCTTGGCATAAATGTCCAAGTCATCTGCTTGCTCCTCTGGGGCATTAATCAGCTGAGCCCATTCAGTAACTGTAGACTGGTACCTCGTACCCTCTGACATCCATACAATCCTGCCATCTGGATAAAAATGGGCTGTGGAGTAGAACTGCATGATAAGCTCCTCGTTCCACTTTGTGAGCTTCTGCCCAACAAAGTCCTCTACTCCACATGCCTTGAAGCTGTCCTGCACTCCAGGGTAGTACTCTTCGTTGTCCTTGATGTATTGCCAATCAAGCCATCTCATGTCACAAACTATGGGCTTCTTGTCCAACAAAACTGTCTCATAGAAGTCCTGCTGTTCCTTAGTGTGGAACCTGTAGTCAACATCAGTTCTTCTCCTTGAAGCATACGGATCTGCTTCTCTCCACTTCCTGAATCTTGAATCTCTCCTGAGCTTCATGTCCTCAGCCACAGGATGAGCATCATTGTGGTCTGGGATCTTGGGCTTGAGCTTTCTAAGAACTTGCTCTTCATCATCTTCTTCTGCAGCTTCAGGTACTGGGGCCTTGTTCTTCTCAGCAGCTGGGATGCTTCTTGTATTCCTCTTTGGTTTTGGCTTTGGAGCTGGCTTGGCCTTGGAAGCAGCTGCCCCTGATCTTATGGCATCACCCATCAGCTTGGGTGCCTTAGGTGCTGGTGCAGCTACCTCTTCTTCTTCCTCCTCATCTTCCATGATGGAAGCCTTGCCAAGCACTCTGGCTACAGTCTTCTTGACTCTTTCCTTTCTTTTCTTGCCTTCAGCAGCAACTGGCTCTATGGGAGTGGGCTTCTCAGTTGAAGCTCTGGCCTTTGACATAGGCTGCCTGCCTGCTGGCCTTTTGATCTTTAACCCTGGCTTTGTGCCCTGTGCTGGCTCAACTCTCTTGGAAGTTGCTTCCTCTTCTACCACATAATCCTCATCTTCTGATTCTGAGGTTCTCTTCTTCCTTTGTCTTGTGGCAGCTTTTGGCAGATTGCTAGGGGTGCTCCTGCTGCCTTCATCTGAAGAACTTGAGGGACTAGTGCCCTCACTCATGTGCACTTGCTGTTCTGACACATTCTGGCTGTCACTCTGATCTGACATGATGAACAAGCTGTCTGCTGACCCTGTGAATAGTTTATAGATGAGGTAGAATAGATGAGCATCACAAAATGCAGAGATTTTTTGCAAAAGAATGATCCAAAAACTTAGTTTTAGTTTCCCACTGAAATAATCTCGGATCTACCGATTTTTAAACTCGGTGATACCGAAGCAGTTTTGGCACCTAAACTACTGAACTCGGTCAGACCGAGTCACAGTTCGGTGGCACCGAGACTGCTAGGGTTTCACAGAGTTCCAAAATTGGTCACACCGATAAGTAATTCTCGGTCAGACCGAGTCTCAATTGTGCAATGGCATAAGCCAAATTGGTGGGACCGAGTTTTTCATCTCGGTGGGTCCGAGATGGTTTCGGTGGAAACCTAACCCTAAAATTTTCGAATCAAACCTAATCTACGAGCGCATTGACTGGATAGGGGTGTTTCAATCATGGCAAGAATCATGATGATCACAATGTGCTAAGAATCGGATTGGAGAATAGCACAAAGATCGAGTCCATACCCTAGTTCGGCGGAGACTCGCTACGGCGGCAACGGCGGGGTAGAATTCCCGTTGACGGCAACGGAGACCAGCGACTGGAGGCGGCTGGCGGCGAGGAGACGATCCGGAGACCACATTGGTAGAGCAGGCTATCGCGCGGGCGAAGGGGTTCGGAGAAATTTACAAATTTTTGCCCGTGACTATATATAGCCCAACCCTGTCGGTGTGACCGAGTGGAACGACTCGGTGGCACCGAGATGCAAAACTGTATACAGTTATTGCAACTCGGTGTGACCAAATGGTTTAAATCGGTTGCACCGAGATCGAAAACATAGATCAACTTAATGATCTCGGTAGGACCGAAAGTAGGGTATCGGTCAGACCGAGAATCACAAAGAGGTTTTGGAAGTTTAAGTCTATGACGAATCGGGGACTCCAGGAGCTCCTCACACAGAGTGGTTCGAATCTGACTTGATCAAATTTTGTGATGTAGCATGAATAGAGTTTGAGACGAGAAAAGCATAGATAGCTAGAGGAGGTTCTTAGGCATTCTTGTCCATCCACTTGGCAAAAGGAAATAAAACCAAACAATCAAAACAACAAGTGGATGTCCTCGAATGAGTAAAATATGCAACCAACATGCTCACACAATAAGATGGCAAATGAAATATGTGACAAGGCATGCACAACCAATCTTGCATCTATCAAGCAATTTGCGATGACAAGGTCATCTATATATGAGTATATTGACTTAGGAGTCAAGTGAGAACACTTGATCATAGGTCATACTCATCGTTTAAGCTCAAGTGGGGTTTCCACTTTTACATAAAGCATTGTTGTGTTCACATCTTTAGAGTTGCTTTAGCTCAAGTCTTAGAGTAAAGCTCCCCTAGATGTGATATCCCCCCTTAGAGGGATGAACTAACCTCGGGTTTTGTCGATGATGACTTCATGTAGATGTTGAAGATGTGGATGCTCAATGTTGATGTAGATCACTTGGAGCTATCCATTTGAGTGAATTGCACTTTCAATACCTACATGGGTTAGTCCCACAAGGAACAAACAAGGATATCCATAGACATAGAGTGATGCACACACAATATGATGTCCATGAAAACTTTTAGGTTACCTTGTCCCTTGTCTTGCCAACAAGAGGGTTTGCGACTCCTTGAACTAGTGCAAGATGTGGAAGTTGATTGCACTTGTTCTTGCCAAAATGATAAGAGTGAAGTATGTTGGCGGAGTCACCCTCAAGAACTCTCTAGTTCTTCTTCTTTTGGATCCACACCATCTTGATGGGAATCCTTGGAGTTGTAGTTGTACTTGATGAAGTGGAACTTGAAGTAGTCTTGGGAATCCACTTGACTAAGGTCTTAGGATCTTCTTCAAATGCATCAATTTCCTCTTGAAGCTTGTCCTTGCCTTTTTGCTTGTAGTCTTGTGGTGGAAGATCATATTGAGCTTGTGTCCCCTTGAAAGAAGTATCATACTTCTCTTGTTGAGGAACAAACTTTGTCTTGGGGTATTGATCTTCTTCCCACTCAACTCCATTGGCATTGAACTTTCGTTCAAAACCAACACCTTGATTCTTCCTGTGCATTCCTTGCTTGCGCACAATTTCCTCGAATTGCTTACTCCCGGCAAGGCTTTTGTACACTCCTTTCTCTATAATTCCCTTCAATAAGCTATTTTCTTTCTCAAGTGTAACTTGGCTAAGAGAATCATTAGTGGAATCAAGAGAACTACTAGAAGCAACAATATTGGATTTAGCATGATCATTGTTACTGCTAGAGGAAGAATCTTTCTTGTTCTTGTTACTAGACTTGACTTGAGGCATGTAAGTGGATAAGAGTAAACGCTTGGCAATGTAAGAAGAACTTTTCTTGCGGAGATCATCATTGATTGCTTTTAAGAACTCATGCTCTTGCTCAAGATTGAGCTTTTCAAAGCGTAATTTCTCATGAGCTCTTAAAAGTTCTCGATGATCCTCGAAGATAGTTTCATGAGCTAACTTAAGAGTGTTTAGTTCTTTAGTTAGAGCCTCAATCTTCTCCTTATCATTGTCATTTGTTTTATCTTGATTAGCATGATTAATTGACGTTTCATCACTAGAGTTGTCAACAAGCAAATCACCACCTAACAAGTCATCTTCATCACTATTGAAATCAACATACTCGGGGTGTGTTACCTTAGGACCTTTGGCCATGAAGCATCTTCCAATTCCTTCATTTGGTGAGTCAAATATGTCGTAGGAGTTGGTTGACACAAGTGCTAGACCGGCAACACCTTCATCTTGAGTATCTTCGGAGTCGGAGTGATAGCTTCTCTCGGAGTGGCTGTCGGAGTCGGAGCCGGATACCCATTCACCAACATGAGCTTGATGTCTTCGTTTTGTGTAGCTCCTTGATGCTTTTTCCTTCCTTTCCGAATCCTTGCTTCTCCGTGAGTATCTTTGTTCATAACGATCATCTCTACTCCTTCTCTCTCTTGGTGGTGATTCTTTGCTTCTTCTTTTTGGAGAATCTTCTCTTCTCTTGTAGGGAGCCGTACACTCATTGGAATAGTGTCCGGGTCTTCCACAACTGTAGCAGTTTCGCTCTCGACTAGAAGATCTTTTGTCATTGTAGGACCTTGACTTGAAGCTTCTATCTTTGCTTCTACTCTTGTAGAACTTGTTGAAGTTCTTCACCATTAAGCTCAATTCTTCATTGAAGTTTTGTTTCTCACTTGATGATGTAGGGGCTTCACATGAGGCTTTGTAGGCACCACTTGATTTGTTGTGAAGTTCCTCTTTATCCTTAAGTGACATCTCATGAGCAACAATTCTTCCAATCACCTCCATTGGCTTGAGATCTTTGTAATTGTGCATCATTTGGATCAATGTGCACACGGTATCATATTTTCCATCCAAGGCTCTTAGAATCTTCTTGATGATGAATCTATCGGTCATCTCTTCACTTCCTAAGCCGGCAATCTCATTTGTGATGAGAGCAAGCCTAGAGTACATTTCAGCGACACCTTCACCAACCTTCATTTTGAACTTGTCAAGTTGACTTTGAAGCACATCCAACTTGGATTCCTTGACGGAGTCGGTACCTTCGTGCATATCAATCAAAGTGTCCCAAATTTCCTTTGCATTCTCAAGACGGCTGATTTTGTTGAATTCTTCGGGGCACAATCCGTTGAAGAGAATATCACAAGCTTGAGCATTGTATTGCAACATCTTCAACTCATCCGCGGTAGCTTCACGGTTTGGTTCTTTCCCATCAAAGAAGTCACCTTGCAAACCAACACACACAGTAGCCCAAACGGCGGGGTTATGTCCAAGAATATACATTTTCATTTTATGCTTCCAACTAGCAAAATTAGTACCATCAAAGTAAGGACCTCTACGGTGATAATTTCCCTCGCTAGATGCCATACTCTCCTAGGTTGTGAAACCAAGGCTATGACCACCAAAAGCTATGGAGATCAAAGCAAATGGAGACCAAAGCTCTGATACCACTTGTAGGATCGAAAGTATGTCTAGAGGGGGGGGTGATTAGACTACTTGACCAAATAAAAACTTAACCTTTTCCCAATTTTAGTTCTTGGCAGATTTTAGCTATTGTAGGACAAGTCAAGCAATCATCACACAATTCAAGCAAGCATGCAAAGAGTATATTGGCAGCGGAAAGTAAAGCATGCAACTTGCAAGAATGTAAAGGGAAGAGTTTGGAGAATTCAAACGCAATTGGAGACACAGATGTTTTTCCCGTGGTTCGGATAGGTGGTGCTATCCTACATCCACGTTGATGGAGACTTCAACCCACGAAGGGTAACGGTTGCGCGAGTCCACGGAGGGCTCCACCCACGAAGGGTCCACGAAGAAGCAACCACCCACGAAGGGTCCACGAAGAAGCAACCTTGTCTATCCCACCATGGCCATCACCCACGAAGGACTTGCCTCACTAGCGGTAGATCTTCACGAAGTAGGCGATCTCCTTGCCCTTACAAACTCCTTGGTTCAACTCCACAATCTTGTCGGAGGCTCCCAAGTAACACCTAGCCAATCTAGGAGACACCACTCTCTAAGAAGTAACAAATGGTGTGTAGGTAATGAACTCCTTGCTCTTGTGCTTCAAATGATAGTCTCCCCAACACTCAACTCTCTCTCATAGGATTTGGATCTGGTGGAAAGATGATTTGAGTGGAAAGCAACTTGGGGAAGGCTAGAGATCAAGATTCATATGGTAGGAATGGAATATCTTGGTCTCAACACATGAGTAGGTGGTTCTCTCTCAGAACATATGAGTTGGAATTGTGTATGTGTTCTGATGGCTCTCTCCACGAATGAAGAGGAGGTGGAGGGGTATATATAGCCTCCACACAAAATAAAACCATTACACACAGTTTTCCAATCTCGGTGGGACCGAATCAACAAACTCGGTCGGACCGAAAAGGTAAACCTAGTGACCGTTAGAGATTTTCGGTGGGACTGACATGCAACTCGGTAGGACCGATATGGTTAGGGTTTGGGCATAACGTAATCTCGGTGAGACCGATTACAAAAACTCAGTGAGACCGATTTTGGTAATTAGCTAACCAGAGAGTTGGTCAGGCAAACTCGGTGGGACCGATTTGCTCTTTTGGTGAGACCGAAAAGTTACAAAAAGAAAACACTGAATTTACATTGCAATCTCGGTGGGACCGATCCGCTCTTTCGGTGAGACCAAAAAGTTACGAAAGGGAAACAGAGAGTTTGCAATCCCATCTCGGTGAGACCGAGATCCCTATCGGTAGAATCCGAATTGCTAGGGTTTGGCAGTGGCTTATGACAAGTGAAACTCGGTGGCGCCGGATAGAAAGAATCGATAGGACCGAGTTTGGCTTAGGGTTTAGGTCATATATGGATATGGGAAAGTAGTTGAGGGTTTTGGAGCATATCACTAAGCACATGAAGCAAGAGGCTCATTAAGCAACACCTCATCCCTCCTTAATAGTATTGGCTTTTCCTAAAGACTCAATGTGATCTTGGATCACTAAAATATAAAAATGAAGAGTCTTGAGCTTTTGAGCTTGAGCCAATCCTTTGTCCTTAGCATTTTGAGGGTTCCACTTTCACATCCATGCCATGCCAATCATTGAGCTTTCCTGAAATAATCATCTTGGAATAGCATTAGCTCAATGAGCTATATGTTGTTATGAATTACCAAAACCACCTAGGGATAGTTGCACTTTCAATCTCCCCCTTTTTGGTAATTGATGACAACATATAGATCAAAGCTTCTATAAATGATAATAAGCATGAAATATATCATCGCTTTGAGAAGTATGTGACAAGTATGAGCTCCCCCTAAATTTGTGCATATTTAAAATTTGCTTTGGACTGCAAATGCACAAAGAGTTAGAGTCATGGGTTACTCTTCCATGTCACATACATCTTGGTGGAGCGCTTAAAATGATAAGAATGAAATACATGCACTCATCACCAAGAATAGTGAATGATCACATAAGATAGATAAGATAATAGCATTCACCAAGCATTAAGTGTAGCTTATGATCAAACACATGATCATCAATGTCTCACGAGCAATGACATAGTATCTCACACAAAAGCAAACAAAGTTCGAAAAACCACCAAATAAAGCAAGAGAGAAAAAAACAACACTCTCTCTCTCTCGAAGCCTATGATCTATACATTTTTCTCCCCCTTTGGCAACAAGTTACCAAAAAGTTCCTAGAAAATGCATAGTGCTGGATCGACTCTCAGGCTTGATCTTCTGGTGGTGGTGGAGTCCGAAGCACTCCAAGGACGAAGCCTTCTGTAGACGTGGTCGGAGTCGAGGCTGAAGTGGACACTGGAGCTGGTGGAACTGAAGCTGTAGCTGGTGCAGAAGTGGTGGCTCTGGTGTCAGCAACTGGCACTGCATGTGATCTCTGAGCTCTTGGCACTCTGGCAAATGCATCAGTTGTAGTCTTGCCTCTCCTCTCCTGCATGTCATCCTGGAGCTGCTCCACTGCGGTCTGAATCTCTGTCACTTTGACATCCAAGTCATAGAACTTTTGTTCCATGATCCTCTCTAAGCTTGCCTGGTTCTGAGTTAGGGTGGCTAGTCCTTGCTCAATCCGCAGGGTGGATGCAATCAAGTAACCAAGCTGCTCTTGTTTGGTTTTCAGGAAATATTCAGATGCCTCCTCTTGAGTAGGCATCTTGGCAGCTTTCTCCTTCCTCGCCTTCTCCTTCTTGGCTTGTGCTTGTGCAGACGATGGTTCATTCTCAGCCATAACAACTTGATTATCTTCAAAATCTGGACGAATGGGCAGGTGTTCCTTGTCCAATAAGTATATGCCTGTGCCCATCTTTGAGTTAATGAGCTCCTGAATCTGTGGGGCATATCCACAACTCCTCTTCTGGTCTGCTGCAGTCCTCTTGATTGTTTCTATCATAAGGCTCATCACCTTAAACTTCTGTGGCACATCAAAGATATGAAGCAAATTGATTGCATGGCCTCTGATCATCTTGTGATCTCCAGACTTGGGCAATAAGGTGTGCCTCAGTATCCAATTTATGGTTGGCAGCCCTGACAGAAGATAGTGTACTGAGCCAAACTTGAAAGTGTCAAGTGCTTCATTTGGAATCTCCTTGTACATGTTTGACATTAGGTTGTGGTCCATCTTCTTCTTGGCATAAATGTCCAAGTCATCTCCTTGCTCCTCTGGGGCATTAATCAGCTGAGCCCATTCAGTAACTGTAGACTGGTACCTCGTACCCTCTGACATTCATACAATCCTGCCATCTGGATAAAAATGGGCTGCGGAGTAGAACTGCATGATAAGCTCCTCGTTCCACTTTGTGAGCTTCTGCCCAACAAAGTCCTCTACTCCACATGCCTTGAAGCTGTCCTGCACTCCAGGGTAGTACTCTTCGTTGTCCTTGATGTATTGCCAATCAAGCCATCTCATGTCACAAACTATGGGCTTCTTGTCCAACAAAACTATCTCATAGAAGTCCTGTTGTTCCGTAGTGTGGAACCTGTAGTCAACAACAGTTCTTCTCCTTGAAGCATACGGATCTGCTTCTCTCCACTTCCTGAGTCCTGAATCTCTCCTGAGCTTCATGTCCTCAGCCACAGGATGAGCATCATTGTGGTCTGGGATCTTGGGCTTGAGCTTTCTAAGAACTTGCTCTTCATCATCTTCTTCTGCAGCTTCAGGTACTGGGGCCTTGTTCTTCTCAGCAGCTGGGATGCTTCTTGTATTCCTCTTTGGTTTTGGCTTTGGAGCTGGCTTGGCCTTGGAAGCAGTTGCCCCTGATCTTATGGCATCACCCATCAGCTTGGGTGCCTTAGGTGCTGGTGCAGCTACCTCTTCTTCTTCCTCCTCATCTTCCATGATGGAAGCCTTGCCAAGCACTCTGGCTACAGTCTTCTTGACTCTTTCCTTTCTTTTCTTGCCTTCAGCAGCAACTGGCTCTATGGGAGTGGGCTTCTCAGTTGAAGCTCTGGCCTTTGACATAGGTTGCCTGCCTGCTGGCCTTTTGATCTTTAACCCTGGCTTTGTGCCCTGTGCTGGCTCAACTCTCTTGGAAGTTGCTTCCTCTTCTGCCACATAATCCTCATCTTCTGATTCTGAGGTTCTCTTCTTCCTTTGTCTTGTGGCAGCTTTTGGCAGATTGCTAGGGGTGCTCCTGCCGCCTTCATCTGAAGAACTTGAGGGACTAGTGCCCTCACTCATGTGCACTTGCTGTTCTGACACATTCTGGCTGTCACTCTGATCTGACATGATGAACAAGCTGTCTGCTGACCCTGTGAATAGTTTATAGATGAGGTAGAATAGATGAGCATCACAAAATGCAGAGATTTTTGCAAAAGAATGATCCAAAAACTTAGTTTTAGTTTACCACTGAAATAATCTCGGATCTACCGATTTTTAAACTCGGTGATACCTAAGCAGTTTTGGCACCTAAACTAGTGAACTCGGTCAGACCGAGTCACAGTTCGGTGGCACCGAGACTGCTAGGGTTTCACAGAGTTCCAAAATCGGTCACACCGATAAGTAATTCTCGGTCAGACCGAGTCTCACTTGTGCAATGGCATAAGCCAAATCGGTGGGACCGAGTTTTTCAACTCGGTGGGTCCGAGATGGTTTCGGCGGAAACCTAACCCTAAAATTTTCGAATCAAACCTAATCTACGAGCGCATTGACTGGATAGGGGTGTTTCAATCGTGGCAAGAATCATGATGATCACAATGTGCTAAGAATCGGATTGGAGAATAGCACAAAGATCGAGTCCATACCCTAGTTCGGCGGAGACTCGCTACGGCGGCAACGGCGGGGTAGAATTCCCGTTGACGGCGACGGAGACCAGCGACTGGAGGCGGCTGGCGGCGAGGAGACGATCCGGAGACCACATTGGTAGAGCAGGCTATCGCGCGGGCGAAGGGGTTCGGAGAAATTTCCAAATTTTTGCCCGTGACTATATATAGCCCGACCCTGTCGGTGTGACCGAGTGGAACGACTCGGTGGCACCGAGATGCAGAACTGTATACAGTTATTGCAACTCGGTGTGACCGAATGGTTTAAATCGTCTGCACCGAGATCGAAAATATAGATCAACTTAATGATCTTGGTAGGACCGAAAGTAGGGTATCGGTCAGACCAAGAATCACAAAGAGGTTTTGGAAGTTTAAGTCTATGACGAATCGGGGACTCCGAGCACTCCTCACACAGAGTGGTTCGAATCTGACTTGATCAAATTTTGTGATGTAGCATGAATAGAGTTTGAGACGAGAAAAGCATAGATAGCTAGAGGAGGTTCTTAGGCATTCTTGTCCATCCACTTGGCAAAAGGAAATAAAACCAAACAATCAAAACAACAAGTGGATGTCCTCGAATGAGTAAAATATGCAACCAACATGCTCACACAATAAGATGGCAAATGAAATATGTGACAAGGCATGCACAACCAATCTTGCATCTATCAAGCAATTTGCGATGACAAGGTCATCTATATATGAGTATATTGACTTAGGAGTCAAGTGAGAACACTTGATCATAGGTCATACTCATCGTTTAAGCTCAAGTGGGGTTTCCACTTTTACATAAAGCATTGTTGTGTTCACATCTTTAGAGTTGCTTTAGCTCAAGTCTTAGAGTAAAGCTCCCCTAGATGTGATATCCCCCCTTAGAGGGATGAACTAACCTCGGGTTTTGTCGATGATGACTTCATGTAGATGTTGAAGATGTGGATGCTCAATGTTGATGTAGATCACTTGGAGCTATCCATTTGAGTGAATTGCACTTTCAATACCTACATGGGTTAGTCCCACAAGGAACAAACAAGGATATCCATAGACATAGAGTGATGCACACACAATATGATGTCCATGAAAACTTTTAGGTTACCTTGTCCCTTGTCTTGCCAACAAGAGGGTTTGCGACTCCTTGAACTAGTGCAAGATGTGGAAGTTGATTGCACTTGTTCTTGCCAAAATGATAAGAGTGAAGTATGTTGGCGGAGTCACCCTCAAGAACTCTCTAGTTCTTCTTCTTTTGGATCCACACCATCTTGATGGGAATCCTTGGAGTTGTAGTTGTACTTGATGAAGTGGAACTTGAAGTAGTCTTGGGAATCCACTTGACTAAGGTCTTAGGATCTTCTTCAAATGCATCAATTTCCTCTTGAAGCTTGTCCTTGCCTTTTTGCTTGTAGTCTTGTGGTGGAAGATCATCTTGAGCTTGTGTCCCCTTGAAAGAAGTATCATACTTCTCTTGTTGAGGAACAAACTTTGTCTTGGGGTATTGATCTTCTTCCCACTCAACTCCATTGGCATTGAACTTTCGTTCAAAACCAACACCTTGATTCTTCCGGTGCATTCCTTGCTTGCGCACAATTTCCTCGAATTGCTTACTCCCGGCAAGGCTTTTGTACACTCCTTTCTCTATAATTCCCTTCAATAAGCTATTTTCTTTCTCAAGTGTAACTTGGCTAAGAGAATCATTAGTGGAATCAAGAGAACTACTAGAAGCAACAATATTGGATTTAGCATGATCATTGTTACTGCTAGAGGAAGAATCTTTCTTGTTCTTGTTACTAGACTTGACTTGAGGCATGTAAGTGGATAAGAGTAAACGCTTGGCAATGTAAGAAGAACTTTTCTTGCGGAGATCATCATTGATTGCTTTTAAGAACTCATGCTCTTGCTCAAGATTGAGCTTTTCAAAGCGTAATTTCTCATGAGCTCTTAAAAGTTCTCGATGATCCTCGAAGATAGTTTCATGAGCTAACTTAAGAGTGTTTAGTTCTTTAGTTAGAGCCTCAATCTTCTCCTTATCATTGTCATTTGTTTTATCTTGATTAGCATGATTAATTGACGTTTCATCACTAGAGTTGTCAACAAGAAAATCACCACCTAACAAGTCATCTTCATCACTATTGAAATCAACATACTCGGGGTGTGTTACCTTAGGACCTTTGGCCATGAAGCATCTTCCAATTCCTTCATTTGGTGAGTCAAATATGTCGTAGGAGTTGGTTGACACAAGTGCTAGACCGGCAACACCTTCATCTTGAGTATCTTCGGAGTCGGAGTGATAGCTTCTCTCGGAGTGGCTGTCGGAGTCGGAGCCGGATACCCATTCACCAACATGAGCTTGATGTCTTCGTTTTGTGTAGCTCCTTGATGCTTTTTCCTTCCTTTCCGAATCCTTGCTTCTCCGTGAGTATCTTTGTTCATAACGATCATCTCTACTCCTTCTCTCTCTTGGTGGTGATTCTTTGCTTCTTCTTTTTGGAGAATCTTCTCTTCTCTTGTAGGGAGCCGTACACTCATTGGAATAGTGTCCGGGTCTTCCACAACTGTAGCAGTTTCGCTCTCGACTAGAAGATCTTTTGTCATTGTAGGACCTTGACTTGAAGCTTCTATCTTTGCTTCTACTCTTGTAGAACTTGTTGAAGTTCTTCACCATTAAGCTCAATTCTTCATTGAAGTTTTGTTTCTCACTTGATGATGTAGGGGCTTCACATGAGGCTTTGTAGGCACCACTTGATTTGTTGTGAAGTTCCTCTTTATCCTTAAGTGACATCTCATGAGCAACAATTCTTCCAATCACCTCCATTGGCTTGAGATCTTTGTAATTGGGCATCATTTGGATCAATGTGCACACGGTATCATATTTTCCATCCAAGGCTCTTAGAATCTTCTTGATGATGAATCTATCGGTCATCTCTTCACTTCCTAAGCCGGCAATCTCATTTGTGATGAGAGCAAGCCTAGAGTACATTTCAGCGACACCTTCACCAACCTTCATTTTGAACTTGTCAAGTTGACTTTGAATCACATCCAACTTGGATTCCTTGACAGAGTCGGTACCTTCGTGCATATCAATCAAAGTGTCCCAAATTTCCTTTGCATTCTCAAGACGGCTGATTTTGTTGAATTCTTCGGGGCACAATCCGTTGAAGAGAATATCACAAGCTTGAGCATTGTATTGCAACATCTTCAACTCATCCGCGGTAGCTTCACAGTTTGGTTCTTTCCCATCAAAGAAGTCACCTTGCAAACCAACACACACAATAGCCCAAACGGCGGGGTTATGTCCAAGAATATGCATTTTCATTTTATGCTTCCAACTAGCAAAATTAGTACCATCAAAGTAAGGACCTCTACGGTGATAATTTCCCTCGCTAGATGCCATACTCTCCTAGGTTGTGAAACCAAGGCTATGACCACCAAAAGCTATGGAGATCAAAGCAAATGGAGACCAAAGCTCTGATACCACTTGTAGGATCGAAAGTATGTCTAGAGGGG
>NC_057809.1:406734221-406819218 GCF_018294505.1 Triticum aestivum | reverse complement strand
ATAAAAACTTAACCTTTTCCCAATTTTAGTTCTTGGCAGATTTTAGCTATTGTAGGACAAGTCAAGCAATCATCACACAATTCAAGCAAGCATGCAAAGAGTATATTGGCAGCGGAAAGTAAAGCATGCAACTTGCAAGAATGTAAAGGGAAGGGTTTGGAGAATTCAAACGCAATTGGAGACATAGATGTTTTTCCCGTGGTTCGGATAGGTGGTGCTATCCTACATCCACGTTGATAGAGACTTCAACCCACGAAGGGTAACGGTTGCGCGATTCCACGGAGGGCTCCACCCACGAAGGGTAATGGTTGCGTGAGTCCACGGAGGGCTCCACCTACGAAGGGTCCACGAAGAAGCAACCACCCACGAAGGGTCCACGAAGAAGCAACCTTGTCTATACCAACATGGCCATCGCCCACGAAGGACTTGCCTCACTAGCGGTATATCTTCACGAAGTAGGTGATCTCCTTGCCCTTACAAACTCCCTGGTTCAACTCCACAATCTTGTCGGAGGCTCCCAAGTAACACCTAGCCAATCTAGGAGACACCACTCTCCAAGAAGTAACAAATGGTGTGTAGGTAATGAACTCCTTGCTCTTGTGCTTCAAATGATAGTCTCCCCAACACTCAACTCTCTCTCATAGGATTTGGATCTGGTGGAAAGATGATTTGAGTGGAAAGCAACTTGGGGAAGGCTAGAGATCAAGATTCATATGGTAGGAATGGAATATCTTGGTCTCAACACATGAGTAGGTGGTTCTCTCTCAGAACATATGAGTTGGAATTGTGTATGTGTTCTGATGGCTCTCTCCACGAATGAAGAGGAGGTGGAGGGGTATATATAGCCTCCACACAAAATCAAACCGTTACACACAGTTTTCCAATCTCGGTGGGACCGAATCAACAAACTCGGTCAGACCGAAAAGGTAAACCTAGTGACCGTTAGAGATTTTCGGTGGGACTGACATGCAACTCGGTAGGACCGATATGGTTAGGGTTTGGGCATAACGTAATCTTGGTGAGACCGATTACACAAACTCGGTGAGACCGATTTTGGTAATTAGCTAACCAGAGAGTTGGTCAGGCAAACTCGGTGGGACCGATTTGCTCTTTCGGTGAGACCGAAAAGTTACAAAAAGGAAACACTGAATTTACATTGCAATCTCGGTGGGACCGATCCGCTCTTTCGGTGAGACCGAAAAGTTACAAAAGGGAAACAGAGAGTTTGCAATCCCATCTCGGTGAGACCGAGATCCCTATCGGTAGAATCCGAATTGCTAGGGTTTGGCAGTGGCTTATGACAAGTGAAACTCGGTGGCGCCGGATAGAAAGAATCGGTAGGACCGAGTTTGGCTTAGGGTTTAGGTCATATGTGGATATGGGAAAGTAGTTGAGGGTTTTGGAGCATATCACTAAGCACATGAAGCAAGAGGCTCATTAAGCAACACCTCATCCCTCCTTGATAGTATTGGCTTTTCCTGAAGACTCAATGTGATCTTGGATCACTAAAATATAAAAATGAAGAGTCTTGAGCTTTTGAGCTTGAGCCAATCCTTTGTCCTTAGCATTTTGAGGGTTCCACTTTCACATCCATGCCATGCCAATCATTGAGCTTTCCTGAAATAATCATCTTGGAATAGCATTAGCTCAATGAGCTATATGTCGTTATGAATTACCAAAACCACCTAGGGATAGTTGCACTTTCACACCATTACACTGTGGTGTTCCAGGTGGCGTGAGTAGTGAAACTATTTCACATTGTTTTAATTGAAGGCCAAACTCGTAATTCAAATATTTTCCTTCTGCGATCATATCGTAGAAACTTTTATTTTTGTTACGATGATTCTCCACTTCACTCTGAAATTCTTCGAACTTTTCAAATGTTTCAGACTTCTGTTTCATCAAGTAGATATACTCATATCTTCTCAAATCATCTGTGAAGATCAAAAAATAATGATACATGCCGCGAGCCTCAATATTCATCGGACCACATACATCAGTGTGTATGATTTCCAACAAATCTGTTGCTCTCTCCATAGTACCGGAGAATGGTGTTTTTGTCATCTTACCCATAAGGCACGGTTCGCAAGTACCAAGTGATTCATAATCAAGTGATTCCAAAAGCCCATCAGCATGGATTTTCTTCATGCGCTTTACACCAATATGACCTAAACGGCAGTGCCACAAATAAGTTGCACTATCATTATTAACTTTGCATCTTTTGGTTTCAATATTATGAATATGTGTATCACTACGATCGAGATCCAACGAACCATTTTCATTGGGTGTGTAACCATATAAGGTTTTATTCATGTAAACAGAACAACAATTTATTCTCTTACTTAAATGAATAACCGTATTGCAATAAACATGATCAAATCATATTCATGCTCAACGCAAACACCAAATAACACTTATTTAGGTTCAACACTAATCCCGAAAGTATAGGGAGTGTGCGATGATGATCATATCAATCTTGGAACCACTTCCAACACACATCGTCACTTCACCCTTAACTAGTCTCTGTTCATTCTGCAACTCCTGTTTCGAGTTACTACTCTTAGCAACTGAACCAGTATCAAATACCAAGGGGTTGCTATGAACACTAGTAAAATACACATCAATAATATGTATATCAAATATACCTATGTTCACTTTTTCATCCTTCTTATCCGCCAATTACTTGGGGTAGTTCTGCTTCCAATGATCAGTCCCTTTGCAGTAGAAGCACTCAGTTTCAGGCTTAGGTCCAGACTTGGGTTTTTTCACTTGAGCAACAACTTGTTTGCCGTTCTTCTTGAAGTTCTCCTTTCTTCCCTTTGTCCCTTTACTTGAAACTAGTGGTTTTACCATCAACACTTGATGCTTTTCTTGATTTCTACCTTCGTTGATTTCAGCATCACGAAGAGCTTGGGAATCGTTTCCGTTATCCCTTGCATATTATAGTTCATCACGAAGTTCTACTAACTTGGTGATGGTGACTAGAGAATTCTGTCAATCACTATTTTATCTGGAAGTTAACTCCCACTTGATTCAAGCGATTGTAGTACCCAGACAATCTGAGCACATGCTCACTGCTTGAGCTATTCTCCTCCATCTTTTAGCTATAGAACTTGTTGGAGACTTCATATCTCTCAACTCGGGTATTTACTTGAAATATTAACTTCAACTCCTGGAACATCTCATACGGTCCATGATGTTCAAACCGTTTTTGAAATCCCAATTCTAAGCTGTTAAGCATGGTGCACTAAACTATCAAGTAGTCATCATATTGAGCTAGCCAAACATTCATAACGTCTGCATCTGCTCCTGCAATAGGTCAGTCACCTAGCGGTGCATCAAGGACATAATTCTTCTGTGCAGCAATGAGGATAAACCTCAGATCACGGATCCAGTCCGCATCATTGCAACTGTCATCTTTCAACTTAGTTTTCTCTAGGAACACATATAAAACATAGGGAAGCAATAACGCGAGCTATTGATCTACAACATAGATATGCAAATACTATCAGCACTAAGTTCACGATAAATTAAAGTTCAATTAATCATATTACTTAAGAACTCCCACTTAGAAAGACATCCCTCTAATCTTCTAAGTGATCACGTGATCCAAATCAACTAAACCATAACCGATCATCACGTGAAATGGAGTAGCTTTCAATGGTGAACATCAATATGTTGATCATATCTACTATATGATTCACGCTCGACCTTTCGGTCTCAGTGTTCCGAGGCCATATCTGCATATGCTAGGCTCGTCAAGTTTAATCCGAGTATTCTGCGTGTGCAAAAACTGGCTTGCACCCGTTGTAGATGGACGTAGAGCTTATCACACCCGATCATCACGTGGTGTCTGGGCACGACGAACTTTGGCAACGGTGCATACTCAGGGAGAACACTCTTATCTTGAAATTTAGTGAGAGATCATCTTATAATGCTACCGTCAATCAAAGCAAGATAAGATGCATAAAAGATAAACATCACATGCAATTAATAGAAGTGATATGATATGGCCATCATCATCTTGTGCTTGTGATCTCCATCTCTGAAGCACCGTCATGATCACCATCGTCACCGGCGTGACACCTTGATCACCATCGTAGAATCGTTTTCGTCTCGCCAATCTTATGCTTCCACGACTATCGCTACCGCTTAGTGATAAAGTAAAGCATTACAACGCAATTGCATTGCATACAATAAAGCGACAACCATATGGCTCCTGCCAGTTGCCGATAACTCGGTTACAAAACATGATCATCTCATACAATAAAATTTAGCATCATGTCTTGACCGTATCACATCACAACATGCCCTGCAAAAACAAGTTAGACGTCCTCTACTTTGTTGTTGCAAGTTTTACGTGGCTGCTACGGGCTTAGCAAGAATCGTTCTTACCTACGCATCAAAACCACAATGATAGTTTGTCAAGTTGGTGCTGTTTTAACCTTCGCAAGGACCGGGTGTAGCCACACTTGGTTCAACTAAAGTTGGAGAAACTGACACTCGCCAGCCACCTTTGTGCAAAGCACGTCGGTAGAACCAGTCTCGCGTAAGCGTACGTGTAATGTCGGTCCGGGCCGCTTCATCCAACAATACCGCAGAACCAAAGTATGACATGCTGGTAAGCAGTATGACTTATATCGCCCACAACTCACTTGTGTTCTACTCGTGCACAACATCAACACATATAACCTAGGCTCGGATACCACTGTTGTGGAACGTAGTAATTTCAAAAAAAAAATTCCTACGCACACGCAAGATCATGGTGATGTATAGCAACGAGAGGGGAGAGTGTTGTCCACGTACCCTCGTAGACTGAAAGCGGAAGCTTTAGCACAACGTGGTTGATGTAGTCGTACGTCTTCACGATCCGACCGATCAAGTACCGAACGTACGGCACCTCCGAGTTCTGCACACGTTCAACTCGATGACGTCCCTCGAACTCCGATCCAGCCGAGTGTTGAGGGAGAGTTTCATCAGCACGACGGCGTGGTGACGATGATGATGTTCTACCGACGCAGGGCTTCGCCTAAGCACCGCTATGATATGATCGAGGTGGATTATGGTGGAGAGGGGCACCGCACACGGCTAAGAGATCAAGAGAGCAGTTGTTGTGTCTTTGGAGTGCCCCCTTCCCCCGTATATAAAGGAGTGGAGGAGGGGGAGGGCCGGCCCTCTCTATGGCGCCCCCTATGGGAGTCCTATTCCCACCGGGAGTAGGATTCCCTCTTTTCTAGTAGAATTAGGATCCCTTCCAAGTAGTAGGAGTAGGAGAGAAGGAAAGGGAAGGGAAAAGGAGAAGGAAGGAAGCCCCCCTCCCTAGTCCAATTCGGACCAGCCCATGGGGAGGGGTGCGGCCACCCTTTGAGGCCTTTATCTCCTTTCCCGTATGGCCCATTAAGGCCCAATACGAATTCCCGTAACTCCCCGGTACTCCCGAAAATACCCGAATCACTCGGAACCTTTCCGATGTCCGAATATAGTCGTCCAATATATCGATCTTTACGTCTCGACCATTTTGAGACTCCTCGTCATGTCCCCGATCTCATCCGGGACTCCGAACTCCTTCGGTACATCAAAACACATAAACTCATAATATAACCGTCATCGAACTTTAAGCGCGCGGACCCTACGGGTTCGAGAACTATGTAGACATGACCGAGACATGTCTCCAGTCAATAACCAATAGCGGAACCTGGATGCTCATATTGGCTCCCACATATTCTACGAAGATCTTTATCTGTCAGACTGCGTAACTACATACGTTTTTCCCTTTGTCATCGGTATGTTACTTGCCCGAGATTCGATCATCGGTATCTCAATACCTAGTTCAATCTCGTTACTAGCAAGTCTCTTTACTCGTTCTGTAATACATCATCCCGCAACTAACTCATTAGTTGCAATGCTTGCAAGGCTTAAGTGATGTGCATTACCGAGAGGGCCCAAAGATACCTCTCCGACAATCGGAGTGGAAATCCTAATCTCGAAATACGCCAACCCAACAAATACCTTTGGAGACACCTGTAGAGCACCTTTATAATCACCCAGTTACGTTGTGACGTTTGGTAGCACACAAAGTGTTCCTCCGGTAAACGGGAGTTGCATAATCTCATAGTCATAGTAACATGTATAAGTCATGAAGAAAGCAATAGCAATAAACTAAACGATCAAGTGCTATGCTAACGGAATGGGTCAAGTCAATCACATCATTCTCCTAATGATGTGATCCCGTTAATCAAATGACAACTCTTTGTCTATGGCTAGGAAACATAACCATCTTTGATCAACGAGCTAGTCAAGTAGAGGCATACTAGTGACATACTGTTTGTCTATGTATTCGCACATATATTATGTTTCCAGTTAATACAATTCTAGCATGAATAATAAACATTTATCATGATACAAGGAAATAAATAATAACTTTATTATTGCCTCTAGGGCATATTTCCTTCAGTTCCTAGAATGAAAATGAAAGTTTTGCACAAAGGTATTTGTGAGTAAGAGATACTGATCGCATTGGTCGTGGAGGAAAGCGGTGAGGCCTGCATTGTGAGCCAATTCATGAAAATCTTCATAGATACCGACTGCTCTCAAGAAATCTTCAGAAGGCCATTCACACGCCCGAATCTCCGCGGTGCGTGGAAAATTATACTTAGGATTCGGTGCCTTTTCCTTCGAGATTTGGCTCGACGAGCCCCTCAAAAATCTCCTCATTATTTTTCTGAAACAATCTGAAATTTTTAGTAACTTCAAAATAAAAGTAAACCAAACTCAATAATATTGATAGCAACTACTCCTACAAGTGCCTAGAGCCTATATCAAGCATTAGAACTACTTGGAACCATATAAATTTGACATGCAAGCTCAAGAACATGGTCACCTGTGCAGCACAAATTTGCAAAGAATAAAGCACTAGAACAAAAACTAATTGGACCAATGGAGGAGTCACATACCAAGGAAAAATCTCCCCAAGCAGTTTTGCGAGAGGTGCTTTGAGCAAGGAGATCGAAAATCACAGCAAAAGTGGCTGGAACTCGTGCTTGAGTTGGTTTTTCGGGTTTGTGTGAGACAGAGAAAGAAGATGGGTGCTGGGATAAGTGGAGGAGGGCCACCGTGGGCCCACGAGGCAGGGGGCACGCCCTATAGGGGGGGGGGGCGCCCACCACCCTCGTGGCCAGGTGGCAGCTCCTCCCGCGGTAATTTTTGCATAGTAAATCCTCAAATATTCCTGAAAAAATCATATTAAATCGGCATGGCATTCCGAGGACTTTTATTTTCGGGATATTTTTATATTGCACGTATAAGTCAGGAAACAGGCAGAAAATACTATTTTTACTTTATTTAATATAAATAACAGAAAGTATAAAGAGGGTACAGAAGTTTGTGCTTCTAGTTTCATCCATCTCATGCTCATCAAAAAGAATCCACTAACAAGGTTGATCAAGTCTTGTTAACAAACTCATTCGATAATCATGAAACCTGAGAAATTTCGAATAACACTAAGTTACCTCAACGGGGATATGCACATCCCCTATAATAAGTATATCATATTTCTTTTTGAAAGTAGGAAGAGGAAATTCAAAACCTCCAATTATAATTGATGGAATTTTTCCAATGGAGTTGATACTATGAACTTCAGGTTGTTTCATCGGAAAGTGTATCGTATGCTCATTACCATTAACATGAAAAGTGACATTGCCTTTGTTGCAATCAATAATAGCTCCTGCAGTATTAAGAAAAGGTCTTCCAAGAATAATAGACATACTATCATCCTTGGGAATATCAAGTATAACAAAGTCCGTTAAAATAGTAATGTTTGCAACCACAACAGGCACATCCTCACAAATACTGACAGGTATAGCAGTTGATTTATCAGCCATTTGCAAAGATATTTTGGTTGGTGTCAGCTTATTCAAGTCAAGTCTACGATATAAAGAGAGAGGCATAACACTAACACCGGCTCCAAGATCACATAAAGCAGTTTTAATATAATTTCTTTTAATGGAGCAAGGTATAGTAGGTACTCCGGGGTCTCCAAGTTTCTTTGGTATTCCACCCTTAAAAGTATAATTAGCAAGCATGGTGGAAATCTCAGCTTCCGGTATCTTTCTTTTATTAGTAATGATATCCTTCATATATTTAGCATAAGGATTTGTTTTGAGCACATCAGTTAATCGCATACGCAAAAAGATAGGACTAATCATTTCAGCAAAGCGCTCAAAATCCTCATCATCCTTTTTCTTGGATGGTTTTGGAGGAAAAGGCATGGGTTTTTGAGCCCAAGGTTCCCTTTCTTTACCATGTTTCCTAGCAACAAAGTCTCTTTTATCATAACGTTGATTCTTTGATTGTGGGTTATCAAGATCAACAGCAGGTTCAATTTCTACATTATTGTCATTACTAGGTTGAGCATCATCATGAACATCATTATTGATATTTTTACTAGGTTCTTGTTCATTACCAGATTGTGTTTCAGCATCAGACATAGATATATCATTTGGATTATCAGGTGGTTCAGCAATAGGTTCACTAGAAGTTTGCACATTTCTATCATTTTTCTTCTTCTTCTTTTTAGAAGAACTAGGAACATCAATATTATTTCTTTGAGAATCTTGCTCGATTCTCTTAGGGTGGCCTTCAGGATACAAAGGTTCCTGAGTCATTCTACCAGTTCTAGTAGCCACTCTAACATCATAATCATTTTTCTTACTATTCATTTCATTAAGCACTTCTTTTTGAGCTTTAAGTACTTGTTCTACTGAAGTGCTAACCATAGAAGCATGTTTGCTAACAAGTTTAAGTTCACCTTTAATATCAGCCATATAATTACCCAAGCGTCTAATCATATGAGCATTTTCTTTTAATTTTCTACCAAAATAAGCATTGAAATTTTCTTGTTTGACAATAAAGTTATCAAACTCATCAAAGCATTCCCTAGCAGGCTTATAGTGAGGGATATCACCTTCATCAAATCTATAGAGAGAATTTACCTTTAGTACCTGTGTCGGGATATCGGGATCAGGAGGTTCTTCAGTAAATAAATAATTAAGATCATATGTTTCTTCAACAGGCGGTGAATTAAGACCATGTATTTCTTCAATAGGAGGTAAATTCTTAACGTCTTCAGCTTTAATACCTTTTTCTTTCATAGATTTCTTTGCCTCTTGCATATCTTCGGGACTGAGAAATAGAACACCTCTCTTATTCGGAGTTGGTTTAGGAATAGACTCAGTAATTGGAGCAGGAGATGGCTCAGGAGCTGGCTTAGGAGGTGCCAATTTATTTTCATTTGTCAACATATTATTCAATAGAATTTCATCTTCATCCGGTGTTCTTTCCCTGAAAAGAGAACCAGCACAACTATCCAGGTAATCTCTGGAAGCATCGGTTAGTCCATTATAAAAGATATCAAGTATTTCAGGTTTCTTAAGAGGATGATCAGGCAAAGCATTAAGTAACTTGAGAAGCCTCCCCCAAGCTTGTGGGAGACTCTCTTCTTTAATTTGCACAAAGTTGTATATTTCCCTCAAAGCAGCTTGTTTCTTATGAGCAGGGAAATATTTAGCAAAGAAGTAATAAATCATATCCTGGGGACTACGCACACAACCAGCATCAAGAGAATTAAACCATGTCTTAGCATCACCCTTTAATGAGAACGGAATATTTTGAATATATAAAAGTAACGCGATCTCTCATCATTAGTGAACAGGGCAGCTATATCATTTAATTTAGTAAGATGTGCCACAACAGTTTCAGATTCATAGCCATAAAATGGATCAAATTCAACCAAAGTAATTATATCAGGATCAACAAAGAATTCATAATCTTTATTAGGAACACATATAGGTGAAGTAGCAAAAGTAGGGTCGAGTTTCATTCTACCTCTAAGTGATTCTTTGTTCCATTTAATTCATAACCTCTTAAGCTCATATCTATCTCTGCAAGCAAAAATAGCGGCAGAAGATTCCGCATCAAAAAGATAACCCTCAGGAATAACAGGCATATTTTCATCATCACTATCATCATCATATTCAGATTCAATAATTTCACTTTCTCTAGCCCTAGCAATTTGTTCATCAAGAAATTCACTAAGGGGCACAGTAGTATCAGGCATAGAAGCAGTTTCATCATAAATATCATGCATAGCAGAAGTGGCATCATCAATAACATGCGACATATTAGAACGAATAGCAGAAGCAGATGCAGGTGTCGCAAACTTACTCATAACAGAAGGTGAATCAAGTGCAGAGCTAGATGGCAGTTCCTTACATCCCCTCGTAGTTGAGGGATAGATCTTGGTTTTTGGATCTCTTAAGTTCTTCATAGTGCCCAGCAGATATAAATCCGAAGTGACTCAAAGAATAGAGCTATGCTCCCCGGCAACGACGCCAAAAATTAGTCTTGATAACCCACAAGTATAGGGGATCGCAACAACTTTCAAGGGTAGAGTATTCAACCCAAATTTATTGATTCGACAGAAGGGGAGCCAAAGAATATTCTCAAGTATTAGCAACTGAGTTGTCAATTCAACCACACATGGAAACTTAGTATCTGCAGCAAAGTGTTTATTACCAAAGTAATATGATAGTGGTGGTAGCAGCAACAAAAGTAAAGACAACAAAAGTAATGTTTTTGGTATTTTGTAGTGATTGTAACAGTAGCAGCAGGAAAGTAAATAAGCGTAAACCAGTATATGGAAAACTCGTAGGCACCGGATCAGTGATGGATAATTATGCCGAATGCGGTTCATCATGTAACAGTCATAACATAGGGTGACACAGAACTAGCTCCAATTCATCAATGTAATGTAGGCATGTATTCCGTATATAGTCATACGTGCTTATGGAAAAGAACTTGCATGACATCTTTTGTCCTACCCTCCCATGGCAGCGGGGTCCTATTGGAAACTAAGGGATATTAAGACCTCCTTTTAATAGAGAACCGTAACAAAGCATTAGCACATAGTGAATACATGAACTCCTCAAACTAAGGTCATCACCGGGAGTGGTCCTGATTATTATCACTTCGGGGTTGCCAGATCATAACACATAGTAGGTGACTATAGACTTGCAAGATAGGATCAAGAACTCACATATATTCATGAAAACATAATAGGTTCAGATCTGAAATCATGGCATTCGGGCCCTAGTGACAAGCATTAAGCATAGCAAAGTCATAGCAACATCAATCTCAGAACATAATGGATACTAGGGATCAAACCCTAACAAAACTAACTCGATTACATGATAAATCTCATCCAACCCATCACCGTCCAACAAGCCTACGATGCAATTACTCACGCACTGCGGTGAGCATCATGAAATTGGTGATGGAGGATGGTTGATGATGACGACGGCAACGAATCCCCCTCTCCGGAGCCCCGAACGGACTCCAGATCAGCCCTCCCGAGAGGTTTTAGGGCTTGGCGGCGGCTCCGTATCGTAAAACGCAATGATTTCTTCTATTTGATTTTTCTCTCCGAAAGCAAATATATAGAGTTGGAGTTGGCGTCGGAGGGTTTCCAGGGGGCCCACGAGGTAGGGGGGCGCGCCTTAGGGGGGGGGCGCCCCCACCCTCGTAAGAAGGGTGTGGGCCCCCTTGTCTTCATCTTTGGTGAGGATTTTTTATTATTTTTTCTAAGATGTTCCGTGGAGTTTTAGGTCATTTCGTGAATATTTGTTTTCTGCACATAAAACAACAGCATGGCAATTCTGCTGAAAACATCGTCAGTCCGGGTTAGTTCCATTCAAATCATACAGGTTAGAGTCCAAAACAAGGGCAAAAGTGTTTGGAAAAGTAGATACGACGGAGGCGTATCAGCGGTTATGCCTTTAAGTCGTGCTCCGACACGTGGGAGATATAGCCGCACCGTGGGTGTAACAAGTTGGTAATCAGAGCCTTCCCCGACTTAGGAGCCCCCTGCTTGATTGAATCACTGGCGTTGTTGAGTCTAGAAAAATGTTTTGCGTCTTATAGGATTATATATATCGGAGAGTAGGATTCTTTTTACTCCTCAGTCCCTTCGTCGCTCTGGTGAGGCTTCCTGAGGTAGAGTTTTGACTCTTCTCTTCTCAAGTTTCACTAAAAAAATTTTTAGGATCACACGGGTATCTTGGAATCGTTCCGATGGTTTTGTGCCGAGAACATTGTTCTTGGTGCCTCCTGACATTTAGGGGTTGTGGCAGTGTCCCGGGGAGTTGAGCTTCAAGGTGTTGTCATCACAATTTTATCATTGCCGTTCTAGAATACCTGAGTTTCGCCGACATCAAAAATCTCTTTTATGCAGTTGTTTGTGAGATAACCTCAACGCCACCCAGTACTGGGGTGAGAGTTTGGGAGTATTGCCATAACTTGTATAACGGATGCTTTTCGAAGGTTGAGGTAAATGATTTCCGAAGGTTTCTTGGTTATGTGCTGAAGGATGGATAGAACTGGATGTAGGATTTGCTAGTTTTGGGTGAGATATTATGCTTCCCCTGTATCCCCAACACCTGATTGCATAACTAGAAAGTTTCGGGAGTTTATAAGTGGGAATTCAAGTATCTCGTAGGATATCTTTCCAATAGACACATGATACGATATGGGGTCAATCTTATGTTTGTTTCCAGCTTATTTTGCAAGCCAATCCTTTGTTTTTCTTTTGGTTTGTGGTATTCGAGTTGCTTCGAAGTCAAATGTTGATTCCATACCTTTTCCTAAGTGGTGTTCTCACATTTCTATGTGAATACTAATCCTTCTCGTTTATCGAGATTGTCTTGTCAATTCTTTCCAACCGGCGTGCTTCTCTTCGAGATGATCGCATCATTCTCCCCATCCGTAAGATCAATTATCAGCTCTTCTCAACGGTGTTTGCTTCATCTGTTTCAAATTGTCTTTGTTTTCCCGCCCTCCCACCCTTTTCCTTCAAGGATTCGAATTTCTTAATTAACTATCATGTTATTGATGAGAAGTCTCTCCATTCTTTTCCGTCAACGTTCTTACCTGGTGGTCCACATGAAGATGCTCTACAAGTTCATCATTCTTCGTTCTTTTTCTTCTCCGGTGGTTTCAATTCAAGCTTTCGTGTTGATCATATCATTTTCCTTGTTTCAAATGCCTTCTCATGCCGGTGCACCTCTTAATCATTCACCTCTCACTTTCAATTGTTCCGGAGTGCTGAAGATATCTCGAAGATTCGTGTTTCCACTCTTCATTCGTTCAAGCTCTTTCGAGATTGGTCAAATTCCTTCTCATGCCGGTGCACCTCTTAATCATTCACCTCTCACTTTCAATTGTTCCGAAGTGCTGAAGATATCTCGAAGATTCGTGTTTCCACTCTTCATTCGTTCAAGCTCTTTCAAGATTGGTATCTCATTCAAGCCATTTAATTCAACCGGCGAAATCTCTCTTTTAAATTGTTCAACGGTGTTTATTTTGAGTGGGCCCTAACCCACAGGTCTTTTCCCAGGATCTTACCTGACTCTTCTAATTTTCCCCGAAGCTATTCTCAAATTCTCTCAAAGTTTGATGTAAGAATGAATTGTCATCATTCATATGTATTTCTCCAAGATCGATCAATTTTTTTCATCATTGGCTCAACCTCTTCTCTTTTTATTCTCCCGGAGTGTCTAAACAATTCATGGTGGTGTGTCTCGTCGTCATTCTCGGATTTGAAGACCTAAGAGGAGTTCCTCTTAAATTCTTACCCGTTCTTCCAAAGATTCATGATTCTAGCTTAATGTCATCCTCTCATAATTGTTTTCGATTGTGAGAATTTTCTTTTTCACCCATCCGGAGTATTTCAAGAGTATTTTCAGTTTGATTCTCCGGACCACATTATCTCAGGATTATTCATTCCATTTTTCAGCTCTCGTTATGCAAATCTTACCGGTGCATCATTCAAGTATTATCTAATTAGCTCGTGATCTCTTTGTTCTCTAATTCTTCCCGGTGATTCATCCCTTTACTTCGTTCATTTCCAATTCTTATGGTGGCTTGTTCAAGAATTTCTCTTCCTTGTTTATCATATCAATTTATTCATTATTTCAAATCCTAACGTTGTTTCCTTGAAGACCTTATCAAGTTATCATCAATTTAAATTGGTGAAGGATAAGCATAATGTAATTCTTATTCTTATGTCATCGAGGATATTCAATTCCTTATTCTGGAGGTTCATCAAAATTCTTGATTTCTTTTGTTCATCTTTCTTTTCCGGAGTTCCAAGTTTTCCGCATTATCTCATTGCGAAGCTCCATCTTAATCATCGCAAGGATTCACCTTGTGTTTCCAACTTCTCTTTCATTCTACCATCCTTGTTTACCGGAGTTCTTGATGGAGGCTCTACATGATGGTTCATCAAGGATTTAATTCCTTCTCAAAGTGGTCATTGAGATTCTTTTCAGAGGAGCTCAAGCATTCTTCATCTTGCAATCCGGAGTGCAATTGTTCTCCCTTATCTTTTGAGGTGGTAATATATCATTCTTCATTCACAAGAATGAGGTATTTAAACCCATCACGTTCTTCCATGGAGTTATCTTGGTATAAATTTCACCTAAAGCCTTCCATTGGGAATGTTGCTGTTTGTGGTGATTATCTATGATCCAAGTTTTATCCTTATCACCTCGGTGGAAGAAGATTTCTATCTTTTTCTAGCTCCCAATCAAATCTTTTCCGTGAGTGGCAAGTTGTCACCTCATAATTTTGAGATGTTTTCCATAAGCCCATACCAAGCTTATCCTTTCGTTGTTGTTAAACCAACAACTTCGTTCTAGCATTTGTGGTAAGCACGCTATCTCAAGATCTTGTTTTCTCCTCCGTTCATTCCATTCCATCCTCTCATTTCTTCCGGAGGCATTGTGATGTTGCTCTCTTCAACCCATCTTCTTGTTTTGTTAAGATCTTTTCCTTTCCTTTGCTTATCCATTTAACCGGAGTGTTGTGCCCTCTGCTCAAGTGCTTTTCATCTTATCAAGTTTCTTATCACTTTTCAACCGGAGTGCTGTCCGAATTTGTTCTTCCTTGTTCCTCTTTTCTAACGAAGAGTTGTCAACTTTGTTCATCTCCGTTGCATTCTTTCTTTAAATTTGTTCAACATCTCAAGGTTCCTTGGTTTCACTCGTTTGTCAAATAAGCAACTTTGTTTTACCTCTTCATCTTCCATTTTCCCCTCTGGTGCCATTCTAGATCTCGGGACGAGATCCTCTCGTAGTGGTGGAGTGTTGTAATGCCCCGAGACCGTTGCGCCAGGTGTCTTCCAGTTATTCGCTGTTGTTGCCTTGTCATTTGTTTGTGTGTCATGAATTTCATATCATGTCATCATGTGCATCATATTTGCATACATGTTCGTCTCATGCATCCGAGCATTTTCCCCGTTGTCCGTTTTGCAATCCGGCGCTCCTACATCCTCCGGCGCCCTCTTTTGTCTCTTTTCGTGAGCGGGTGTTAAACTTTCTCGGAATGGACCGAGATTTGCCAAGTGGCCTTGGTACACCACCGGTAGACCGCCTGTCGAGTTTCATGCCATTTGGAGTTTGTTTGATACTCCAACGGTTAACCGGGGAACCGTAAAGGCCTCATGTGTGTTGCAGCCCAACACCCCTTCAAAGTGGCCCAATAACCCATCCAAACCCCCTCCATCCTCTCGGTCGTTCAATCACGATCGCGTGGCCGAAAACCGCTCCTCATTTGGACTCCCCTAGCTCCCTCTGCCTATATATATATATGTGTCTCCCACCGAAATTTCATGGTGCAAACCCTAACCTTCGTCCTCTCCGTGCCGCCGGACAAAACTCCCACCGACCGGACATGTCCGACGCGCCCGACCATGTCGCTCCGACCAATCGTGCGCCGCCACCTCAGTCCCGCCACCGCTCCTGTCCCAGCCAGCACCCCGCCGCACCGGCCCGCCGCGGCCCAGATCCAACCCGCCGGGCCCGAATCCCGCGTGCCGCCATCCCGTGCCCGCCCCGTCGCCCAGCGCCCCACCTCCTCATTGGCGTTCGCCGTCTGCGCCGCCCGCGCCCACCTTCAGCGGCTGGAACCCCACCGGAATCCCGCCGCTCCGCCGCCTGAGCTTCCCCGCCACCGAGCTCGCCGTTCGCCGCCGCCCGGTCCCCGCGCGCCTCCCGCGCTGAGGCCGCCTCCCGCGCTGAGGCCGCCTCCCCGTGCCTCGCCGAAGTGCCCCTGCATCGCCGCCTTGGCTCCGGCCACCGCCACTGCGACCTCGCCGGCTGCCGCCCGATCCCCGCTGCCTCGCCGCCTCCAGCCGCGCCGGACCTCGCCTCTTGCCGGAGTCCGCGTCCCCGCGTCGTCCCCGACCGGATCCGGCCGGATCCCGGCCTCCCCGTCTCGCCCACGTCCACCTCCTCCCACGCCGGCGAGCTCCCGCACTGTTTCGGTGATCCTCGGGAACCGTGCCCAGATCCCGATCCACTAGGGTTGAACTCTCTCTTTTTCTCTCTAAGTCATTTTTTGCATTATTTTCTAGCCCTGTTCATCATGTCATAACTCATCATCCGTAGCTCCGTTTTGAGTGTGCCATATATCAAAATGTTCGTTAGGATGTCCTCTTCATTTTGTTTCATTTGCCATGCTTGTTTAAGTCCATCTTGATGCCCAAATTGTTGTTGCAAGAGTGCTATAAAATGTTAGTTCCTGATTCTTATCAGTTTATGAGCATTTGTCATTTTTTCCATGATTAATATGTGCTGCATATGGGCATGAGCTCTACATGTGTTTTGTTATATGCCATTCCATCTTTACAGGGGTGTATGCCATGTATTTTTGTGATCAATGTGGTGACTAGAACAAGCATCTAAAGTAGCTCTCGTGATGTTGCTGATTTCAGAGACTTAGAATTTCACCAAGTCTTTGTCTGCTGTTATCTTTATGCCATGTATTCATGTTGCTACAGTGAGATCCATGCTTCTTTTGAGTACGTTCAGTAAGGATGATTTTGACATATGGTTATGCTCTATCCATCCATGTCCTTGTTTGCATTTATGGAGTACCCTAGCATGACTCAATCTTGCTCTACTTTTGCTATAAAATGTTCCTGGCAGATTGTTTACGTGTTAATCAATTTTGCCAAGGTTGTTGTAGTTGATCCATGCATGCTATGATCTTGATCTTGCCATGTTAGCTTCATGAACATGTCTTCTTGTTGGTAGTATGCTTAGCTTGTCATGCAATGCTTTGTGTTGAGCGCATCGAGCTCGCAAGCATGCCTTCATAACTCTGTTTTTGCCATGTCCAGTTTTCTGCTAAGTCTGAATCTGTTAACGAAACTTGCTATGTTTACATGGGTGCAATCATATTTTCTGATCCTTTTTGGCTTATGGTCAGTAAGGGAATTTTGTTATATGCTTTGATTATATTCGTGCCATGCCTTGCTTTTCTATGTCCTGTTCCTGCAGCATGTTGTTATCTTGCTCTAAACATGTCTTCCTGATGTTAATTCCTGGCATGTTGTTATTTTCACTAAGTCCGTGAAGCTGATATCTTTTGCACTTTTGCCATGCTTGTTTGAACCTGCTATTGTGTGATTTAGCCATAGCTCAGTGTTCATCTTTTGTCAAGCATCTTGAGCAGATCACTGCCGTGTGCTTTGTTTCTATGTTGGAGTGCAGTAGCTTAGTTTCTTGTTGCATTCTAGATGGCATCGTGCTGTTAATCACATAATCGTGCCATTATTGTTTTGCTTGCCATTTGCAAACCGTGCATCCGATTCCGGTGATCTTTATATCGATTTCGACCGAAATCAACTCATCTTTCTAGAGGAGCACTTGGTTTGCCAAGTTGAGGCCTGGTTCAATCTTTCCCTTCCGAAGCACGCATATGCATTGCATATCACATCCCGCATATCATGCCATGTTTTGCATCATGTTGCTTGCGCATCGCACCGTGGTTGATTGTCGTTTCCTTTGCTTGTGTTCTTGCTTTCGGTAGAGCCGGGAGACGAGTTCATGATCGAGGAACCCGTTGAGTATGCTTACGAGGATCAAGCTTACGTCAACTCGGAGAACTTTGCAGGCAAGATGACCATACCCTCGAAATCACTTCTATCTTTGCTTGCTAGTTGCTCGCTCTTTTGCTATGCTGCGATACCTACCACTTGCTATATCATGCCTCCCATATTGCCATGTCAAGCCTCTAACCCACCTTGTCCTAGCAAACCGTTGTTTGGCTATGTTACCGCTTTGCTCAGCCCCTCTTATAGCGTTGCTAGTTGCATGTGAAGATGGAGTTTGTTCCATGTTGGAACATGGATATTTGTTGGGATATCACAATATCTCTTATTTATATTAATGCATCTATACACTTGGTAAAGGGTGGAAGGCTCGGCCTTATGCCTGATGTTTTGTTCCACTCTTGCTGCCCTAGTTTCCGTCATACCGGTGTTATGTTCCTTTATTTTGCATTCCTTACGCGGTTGGGTTATAATGGAACCCCTTGATAGTTTGCTTTGAATAAAACTCCTCCAGCAGGGCCCAACCTTGGTTTTACATTTGCACTAACAACCTATCACCTTCCCTTGGGTTCTGCAGACTCAAGGGTCATCTTTATTTTAACCCCCCGGGCCAGTGCTTCTCTAAGTGTTGGTCCGAACCGAGTAGACTGCGGGGCCACCTCGGGGCAACTTGAGGTTTTGTTTTACTCATAGGATGTCTCATCCGGTGTTGCCCTGAGAACGAGATATATGTAGCTCCTATTGGGATTGTCGGCACATCGAGCGGCTTTGCTGGTCTTGTTTTACCATTGTCGAAATGTCTTGTAACCGGGATTCCGAGTCTGATCGGGTCTTCCTGGGAGAAGCTTGTGATGGGCTAAGTTGGGACACCCCTGCAGGGTTTTAAACTTTCGAAAGCCGTGCCCGTGGTTATGGGCAGGTGGGAATTTGTTAATGTCCAGTTGTAGAAAACTTGACACTTAACTTAATTAAAATGCATCAACCGCGGTGTAGCCGTGATGGTCTCTTTCCGGTGGAGTGCGGGAAGTGAACACGGTTCTTGTGTTATGTTTGACGTAAGTAGTTTCAGGATCACTTCTTGATCATGATAGTTTATCGACCGTGCTTTGCTTCTCTTCTCGCTCTCATTTGCGTAAGTTAGCCACCATATATGCTAGTGCTAGATGCAGCTCCACCTCACTACCTTTTCCTACCCATAAGCTTAAATAGTCTTGATCGCGAGGGTGTGAGATTGCTGAGTCCCCGTGATTCACAGATTACTTCCAAAACTAGCTTGCAGGTGCCGATGATACCAGTGCAGATGACGCAGTTGAGCTCAAGTGGGAGCTCGATGAAGATCGTGTTCGTTGGGTTGTTTCGTTTCCTTTCGATCAGTAGTGGAGCCCAGTTGGTGCGATCGGGGATCTATGCATTTGGGGTTGTCTTTATTTTGGTTCCGTAGTCGGACCTACTGTGTGTTATGATCTGGCAACCCCGAAGTGACAATAATCGGGACCACTCCCGGTGATGACCTTAGTTTGAAGAGTTCATGTATTCACTATGTGCTAATGCTTTGTTCCGGTTCTCTATTAAAAGGAGGCCTTAATATCCCTTAGTTTACAATAATATCCCTTCGGGGTCATCAGCACTCCTTTATATACATGGCCAGGGGCACCCCATAGAGACACAAGTTGATCTGTTGATCTATTCCAGCCGTGTGCGGTGCCCCCTCCACCATATTCCACCTCGGTCATATCATAGCGGTGCTTAGGCGAAGCCCTGCGTCGGTAGAAACATCATCATCGTGATCACGCTGGCGTGCTGACGAAACTCTCCCGTGAAGCTCTGCTGGATCGGAGTTCGCGAGATGTCATCAAGCTGAACGTGTGCTGAACTCGGAGGTGCCGTACGTTCGGTACTTGGATCGGTCGGATCGTGAAGACATACGATCACATCAACCGCGTTGTGCTAACGCTTCCGCTTTCGGTCTACGAGGGTACATAGACAACACTCTCCCCTCTCATTTCTATGCATCACCATGATCCTGTTTGTGCGTAGGATTTTTTTTAAATTACTATGTTTCCCAACAGTGGCATCCGAGCCTGGTTTTATGTGTAGATGTTATATGCACGAGTAGATCACAAGTGAGTTGTTGGCGATACAAGTCATACTGCTCACTAGCATGTCATACTTTGGTTCGGCGGTATTGTTGGATGAAGTGGCCCAGACCGGCATTACGCATATGCTTACTCGAGACTAGTTCTACCGACGTGCTTCGCACACAGGTGGCTGGCGGGTGTCAGTTTCTCCAACTTTAGTTGAACCGAGTGTGGCTACGCCCGGTCCTTGAGAAGGTTAAAACCACACTAACTTGACAAACTATCGTTATGGTTTTGATGCGTAGGTAAGAACGGTTCTTGCTCAGCCCGTAGCAGCCACGTAAAACTTGCAACAACAAAGTAGAGGACGTCTAACTTGTTTTTGCAGGGCAAGTTGTGATGTGATATGGTCAAGGCATGATGCTAAATTTTATTGTATGAGATGATCGTGTTTTGTAACCGAGTTATCTGCAACTGGCAGGAGCCATATGGTTGTCGCTTTGTTGTATACAATGCAATCGCCCTATAATTGCTTTACTTTATCACTAAGCGGTAGCGATAGTCGTAGAAGCAATAGTTGGCGAGATGACAACGATGCTACGATGGAGATCAAGGTGTCGCGCCGGTGACGATGGTGATCATGACGGTGCTTCGGAGATGGAGATCACAAGCACAAGATGATGATGGCCATATCATATCACTTATATTGATTGCATGTGATGTTTATCTTTTATGCATCTTATTTTGCTTAGATCGACAGTAGCATTATAAGATGATCTCTCACTGAATTTCAAGGTATAAGTGTTCTCCCTGAGTATGCACCGTTGCGAAAGTTCTTCGTGCTGAGACACCACGTGATGATCGGGTGTGATAAGCTCTACGTTGAAATACAATGGGTGCAAAACAGTTGCACACGCGGAATACTCAGGTTAAACTTGATGAGCCTAGCATATGCAGATATGGCCTCGGAACACTAAGACCGAAAGGTCGAGCGTGAATCATATAGTAGATATGACCAACATAGTGATGTTCACCATTGAAAACTACTCCATCTCAGATGATGATCGGACATGGTTTAGTTGATTTGGATCACGTGATCACTTAGATGATTAGAGGGATGTCTATCTAAGTGGGAGTTCTTAAGTAATATGATTAAACTGAACTTTAATTTGTCATGAACTTAGTCCTAATAGTATTAGCATATCTATGTTGTAGATCAATAGCTCGCGTTTAGCTCCCCTGTTTTATTTTTGATATGTTCCTAGAGAAAATTAGTTGAAAGATGTTAGTAGCAATGATGCGGATTGGATCCATGATCTGAGGATTATCCTCATTGCTGCACAGAAGAATTATGTTCTTGATGCACCGCTAGGTGACGGACCTATTGCAGGAGCAGATGCACACGTTATGAACGTTTTTGACAAAAGCTCGGTATGATGACTACTTGATAGTTTACTACACCATGCTTTATGGCTTAAAATCGGGACTTCAAAAATGTTTTGAACACCACGGAGCATATCAGATGTTCCAAGAGTTGAAACTGGTATTTCATACTCATGCCCGTGACGAGAGGTATGAGACCTCTGACAGTACTTTGCCTACAAGATGGAGGAGAATAGCTCAACCAGTGAGCATGTACTTAGATTGTCTGGGTACAACAATTGCTTGAATCAAGTGGGAATTAATCTTCCAGATAAGATAGTAATTGACAAAATTCTCTAGTCACTATCACCAAGTTACTAGAACTTCGTGATGAACTATAATATGCAAGGGATAACGAAAATGATACCCAAGCTCTTCGTGATGCTGAAATCGATGAAGGTAGAAATCAAGAAAAGCATCAAGTGTTGATGGTTGACAAGACCACTAGTTTCCAGAAAAGGGCAAAGGGAAGAAGTGGAACTTCAAGAAGAACGACATGGAAGTTGCTGCTCATGAGAAGAAGCCCAAGTCTAGACCTAAGCCTGAGACTAAGTGCTTCTACTGCAAAGGAAATGGTCACTGGAAGTGGAACTGCCCTAGATACTTGGCGGATAAGAAGGATGGCAAAGTAAACAAAGGTATATTGGATATACATGTTATTGATGTGTACTTTACTAGTGTTTATATCAATCCCTCGGTATTTGATACTAGTTCAGTTGCTAAGAGTAGTAACTTGAAACGGGAGTTGTAGAATAAATAGAGACTAGTTGAGGGTGAAGTGACGATGTGTGTTGGAAGTGGTTCCAAGATTGATATGATCATCATCGCACACTCCCTATACTTTCGGGATTAGTGTTGAACCTAAATAAGTGTTATTTGGTGTTTGCATTGAGCATGAATATGATTTTATCATGTTTATTGCAATACGGTTATTCATTTAAGTTAGAGAATAATTGTTGTTCTGTTTACATGAATAAATCATTCTATGGTCATACACCCAATGAAAATGGTTTGTTGGATCTCGATCGTAGTGATACACAATATTGAAGCCAAAAGATGCAAAGTTAATAATGATAGTGCAACTTATTTGTGGCACTGTCGTTTAGGTCATATTGGTGTAAAGCGCATGAAGAAACTCCATGCTGATGGGCTTTTGGAATCACTTGATTATGAATCACTTGATGCTTGCGAACCATGCCTCATGGGCAAGATGACTAAGACTCCGTTCTCCGGAACAATGGAGTGAGCAACTGACTTATTGGAAATAATACATACTGATGTATGCAATCCGATGAGTCTTGAGGCTCGCGGCGGGTATTGTTATTTTCTCACTTTTACAGATGATTTGAGCAGATATGGGTATATCTACTTAATGAAACATAAGTCTGAAACATTTGAAAAGTTCAAAGAATTTCAGAGTGAAGTGGAAAATCATCATAACAAGAAAATAAAGTTTCTACGATCTGATCATGGAGGAGAATATTTGAGTTACGAGTTTGGTCTTCATTTGAAACAATGCGGAATAGTTTCGCAACTCACGCCACCTGGAACACCACTGCGTAATGGTGTGTCCGAACATCGTAACCATACTTTATTAGATATGGTGCGGTCTATGATGTCTCTTACCGATCTATCACTATTGTTTTGGGGTTATACATTAGGGACATCTGCATTCATGTTAAAAAGGGGCACCATCTAAATCCGTTGAGACGACACCGTATGAACTATGGTTTAGCATGAAACCTAAGATGTCGTTTCTTAAAGTTTGGGGTTGCAATGCTTATATGAAAAATGTTTCATCCTAATAAGCTCAAGCCCAAATCAGAGAAATGTTTCTTCATAGGATACCCAATGGAGACAGTCGGGTACATCTTCTATCACAGATTCGAAGGCAAGACATTCGTTGCTGAGAATGGATCCTTTCTAGAGAAGGAATTTCTCTCGAAATAAGTGAGTGGGAGGAAAGTAGAACTTGATGAGGTAACTGTACCTGCTCCCATATTGGAAAGTAGTTCATCACAGAATTTTTTTTCCTGTGACTCCTGCACCAATTAGTGAGGAAGCTAATGATGATGATCATGTAACTTCAGATCAAGTTACTACCGAACCTCGTAGGTAAACCAGAGTGAGATCTGCACCAGAGTGGTATGGTAATCCTGTTCTGGAGGTCATGTAACTTGACCATGACGAACCTACAAACTATGAGGAAGCGATGATGAGCCCAGATTCCGCGAAATGGCTTGAGGCCATGAAATCTGAGATGGGATCCATGTATGAGAACAAAGTGTGGTCTTTGGTTGACTTGCCCGATGATCGGCAAGCCATAGAAAATAAATGGATCTTCAAGAGGAAGACGGACGTTGATAGTAGTGTTACTATCTACAAAGCTAGACTTGTCGAAAAATGTTTTGACAAAGTTCAAGGTGTTGAATACGATGAGATTTTATCACTCGTAGCGATGCTTAAGTCTGTCCGAATCATGTTAGCAAATTGCCACATTTTATGAAATCTGGTAAATGGATGTAAAAACTACATTCCTTAATGGATTTCTTAAAGAAGAGTTGTATATGATGCAACCAGAACGTTTTGTCGATCCTAAAGGTACTAACAAAATGTGCAAGCTCCAGCGATCCATCTATGGACTGGTGCAAGCATCTCAGAGTTGGAATATACGCTTTGATGAGTTGATCAAAGCATATAGTTTTATACAGATTTGTGGTGAAGCCTGTATTTACAACAAAATGAGTGGGAGCACTACAACATTTCTGATAAATATATGTGAATGACATATTGTTCATCAGAAATAATGTAGAATTTTCTGGAAAGCATAAAGGAGTATTTGAAAGGAGTATTTTTTCAAATAAAGACCTCGATGAAGCTACTTACATATTGAGCATCAAGATCTATAGAGATAGATCAAGACGCTTGATAAGTTTTTTCAATGAGTACATACCTTGACAAGATTTTGAAGTAGTTCAAAATGGAACAGTCAAAGAAAGAGTTCTTACCTGTGTTACAAGGTGTGAAATTGAGTAAGACTCAAAGCCCGAACACGGCAGAAGATAGAAAGAGAATGAAAGTCATTCCCTATGCATCAGCCATAGTTTCTATAAAGTATGTCATGTTGTGTACCAGCTCTATTGTATACCCTACACTAAGTTTAGCAAGGGAGTACAATAGTGATCTAGGAGTAGATCACTGGACAGCGGTCAAAATTATCCTTAGTGGAATAAGGATATGTTTCTCGATTATGGAGGTGACAAAAGGTTCGTCGTAAAGGGTTATGTCGATGTAAATTTTGACACTGATCTAGATGCCTCTAAGTCTCAATCTGGATACATTTTTAAAGTGGGAGCAATTAGCTAGAGTAGCTCCGTGGAGAGCATTGTTGACATAGAAATTTGCAAATACATACAGATCTGAATGTGCCAGACCCGTAGACTAAACTTCTCTCACAAGCAAAACTTGATCACACCTTAGTACTCTTTGGGTGTTAATCACATAGCGATGTGAACTAGATTATTGACTCTAGTAAACCCTTTGGGTGTTTGTTGAGGATATAACCACTAAGGGTAAACCGCCCAGGAGGGGCCGGTTCACCTTCACCTATACTGAAGCTCAAGGTAACCCAGAAGATGGCGCTTTACGGATGAGGCTTAGAGGCCCAGAGCCCGCAGGCGATTTAGGGCCCATGGTAGTAAACCGCTATGATTGTATAAACTTGGATTGTAAGATAGGAAAGAGGAGACCGAGGCGGACACTTGTATAAGCCAGCCTCGGGACTTTGTAGACCGGCCGGGGTCCTCCTGAGTATATAATGGGATGACCCGGCGGCAGTTCAAGGATAGACAACAACTCGAGAGCCAGAGAAAGCGGATTCGCTCCCTGGCCTTCGAACCCCTAGCAATACCAATCACAACTAGACGTAGGCTTTTACCTTCATCGAAGGGGCCGAACTAGTATAAAATCCCGTGTCCCCTTGTCCAGTTTAACCCCTTTAAGCTAATCTGTTGCGATGGCTCCACGACTAAGTCCTTTCACGAGGACATCTGCCGTGACAAACCCACGACAGTTGGCGCCCACCGTGGGGCTATCGCACGATGGTTTTGAGTTCTTGAAGGGCAGCTTCGATGGACTCAAGGGATACACTGTGGGCCGGATGACAAAGAGTCGCCGCGGAAAGCTCTACATCGACAACGCAGGATGGGGTCCTGAGGCCAATTCAATCGAATACGGGTACCGGGTCCCCTTTGGTGGGATTCACGTCTTCATCGGCAAGATCGGCGAACCGGCCCTCGAGCCGGACATCTGCACCGACATCATCAAAATGGCTCGGCGTGCAAGTTCTTCGTCGGTTCAGCCCGAGGCAAGGCATGTTTTCGTAGGTGTCGTCCATGGATCGGGGTACGTGGACGGACCGGTCTTCGATGGAGAAACCGTAGTCTGCTCTGATGACGAGTCTTCTGGACAAACCGAATCGCCTTACCAGTTGCAGGACGGCCGGATTGAGGGAGGATCCGAGGGCAACAGTATTCCGAATTCGCTCGGTCTGCCAAACCGGGCCGCCATCTTCATGACCAGCACACGATCGGCGCCTCATTCATCTACCGCCGCAGCAATGCTCTCCGGTTCAACGACGGCCACACCGACAGGGGCAGGAAGCTCGCGCTGCCTCCAGCCCAAGTCTTATCTGATTTGTTCGACGCTCTGGCGGCATTGATGTCCATGGAGGTAGACACGGCAGCCAGGGATCAACACGATGTGGAGATTCTAAAAGTGAAAGATCAGATAGCCTAGGCTAAAGCGGACCTGGCAGCAGAGAATGCCAAGATGGCTACGGAGCGGGCCGAGTTGGAAGCACATGCTTACCGGATTAGACTGGATCAAAATTCTTCGGAGGAAGTCATGAGAAGAAGGTACCGATCACGTCTCTCGTCGGTTTATGAGCCGCAGAATCTTTTCAACACGCCAGGTGCAGGAGCTGGTAACCAACCCATGCTAAACCGGGCGGGGGCGCCGGGAGCAGGAGCGCCGGTTTAGCCGCGCACGACGGACCTGCCTCGCCAGAACAACGTTGTACCATCAACGCCACTCGGGCATTATTCCAACCCATTGGACAACATTGTGGCCGCCGCTTCGCATCTGGCGGCCCTCCCAACCGACGATGAGTCACCAGTTGTAATGGAAGCGCGTCGGGCCAGGGATCTCCTTCAGACAGCACTAAATCAACATCAAGCATATTCACACAGCCGTGAGAGGATTCATTCCACTCCCCGTCCAAGCTGGAGTTATAGCAGACACGTGGAAGACGAACCGGCCGTGTCTAGTAGTGCACGCCGCCGAAATTTTCCACAAGGGAACAACCCGGCCAGGGGAGGTGCTAATGCGCAAGATGTTGTGGACCATGGCCGCGCACGTTGAGAGGCCGAGTTGACAGCTCGACATGAAGCACGACAGCATACTCCGGTTCACCCTACTGCCTCCGTGGAGCCAGGGGCGATGGTCAGTTCCTTAGGGATACCGTGTTTAACTCCCGCGTTGCGTAATGTGCGACTACCCAAGGATTTCAAGGGACCTTGTAAGGTACCAAATTACACCGCCGATTTGCAGCCAGAGGCGTGGGTGGAGAGCTATGAGATGGCAATGGTGATGTTAGATGTGGATGAGGCGGTGTGTGCTAAATATTTCACCATGATGTTGGAAGGAACCGCTCGCACTTGGTTGAAGAGCTTGCCGACCAACTCTATTGGATCATGGGCCGAACTGAAGCATCGATTTATCTAGAACTTCAAGGATACGTGTAAGCAGCCAATGTCAATTGTAGATCTTGCCGCTTGTGTCCAAGAGGAAGGAGAGTCCACGACCCATTGGGTCAAACGGGTCTCGGCGATTTTGCATTCATCAGATCGTATCAATGCATACACCGCAGTGTTAACATTAGAGGGCAATTGCCGTTTCAAACCGTTAAAACAGAAGTTGGGAAGGCTCAAACGTCACTGCAACGACATGTCAACACTCATGGCCGCTTTGGTTAAATATGCCGATTCAGATAATACCAAGGATCCGAATTTAGAGGAGGATAAACCGGAGAAGGGAAAGAAGAACGACGGTGCAAAAGGGCAGCACCGCAACCAAGGAGGCCATGGGAACAATGGTAAGCGTAAAGCGGATAGTTCAGACTTTGTGGCTAACACAAATATGCAGCGTCGCAAAGGTAAACTGCCCCAGCGCGGTGGAGGGATGAATCTGGAGCGTTTGTTAAACCAGCCCTGCCTGAAGCATGGAACCAAGGAGGCCCCTTCCACACATCTTTGGAAGGATTGTCACATAATGAGGGAGTTCAAAAACTCTGATCTATACCGGTACGATCAGGGTCCGCCGGGCGGTTCAGGTCCAGGTTTCCATGGGGGCGGCGGTTCAAGCTCTGGATTTCAGAATAACCAGGGCAATCAGAACAACTATGGTAATAACCAGCAGAATAACCAAGGGAATCAGCAACAGTCAGGTTACCAAAGTCACCCAAGCAGTTGAACAATGGACAGTATCATGTGTTCACTACTAGCCTGTGCAAGCGGGATCAGAAGCTTCACAAGAGGGCAGTTAATACTGTTGAACCGGCCGTGCCACGTTATCTACGATGGTCGAAGCAACCCATTGTGTGGAGCAGAGAGGATCACCCGCCCCGGGTTGACAATCTGGGTCAACTAGCCTTGGTGGTGGCACCTCAGGTGGGGGGCTATAAGTTTACCAAAGTTCTGATGGATGGAGGGAGCAGTATCAACATCTTGTATTATGAGACTTTCCGTCGCATGGGGTTGACAGATAAGAATCTTAAACCGTCAAACACTGTTTTTCATGGTGTAGTACCAGGTAAATCGGCATACCCTGTTGGAAAGATCACTTTGGAAGTCGTGTTTGGAGATGAGCATGATTCCAGGTCTGAAACATTGACCTTTGAGGTGGTGAAAATCCGGAGCCCATATCACGTGCTATTTGGACGGCCGGCTTACGCGAAATTCATGGCGAGACCCTGTTATGTCTATTTACAGCTCAAAATGCCGGGTTATAATGGGACGATCACAGTACATGGAAGTCGACAGATTGCTTTGGATTGCGAGGAAGGTGAAGCGGCCTATGCTGAATCGGTTTGTGCTACAAAGGAGCTGAAGTTCTATAAGGACAATGTTGATCCGGCGGACATGACCCCTCTGAAGAAGCCCACAACTGAGCATGACCCGGCCCTGACGTTCAAACCGGCTAATGAGACTAAACTCGTTGACTTCATCCCTGGTGATTCATCCAAGCAGTTTAGTATCAGTGCCAATCTGGATCCGAAAGAGGAAAGCGCGCTCATCGAGTTCATCCATGAGAACCGGGACATCTTTGCATGGAAGCCTTCTGACATGCCAGGTGTACCGAGGGAACTCGCTCAGCACACTCTCAATATTGATCCTAAGTTTAAACTGGTCAAGCCGTTCCTTCGCCGTTTTAACGAAGAAAGACGCAAGGCCATTAGTGAAGAGGTAGCCCAGCTACTGGCAGCTGGGTTTATCGTCGAAGTGTTTCATCCCGAGTGGTTGGCTAATCTGGTGCTTGTCCTTAAGAAAAACGGCACTTGGCGTATGTGTGTGGACTACACTAATTTAAACAAGGCCTGCCCGGCAGATCCTTTCGCTCTCCCGCGTATTGATCAGATCATTGATGCGACGGCGGGTTGTGAGCGCCTGAGTTTCCTGGATGCTTATTCAGGTTATCATCAGATTAAAATGGCAGTTAAGGACCAAGAGAAGACAACCTTCATCACTCCCTTTGGAGCCTTCTGCTATGTTTCTATGCCCTTTGGGCTCAAGAGTGCCCAAGCAACCTACCAGCATTGTGTGCAAAATTGTCTTCACAAGCAGATCAGGCGTAATGTTCATGCCTATGTGGATGATATTGTGGTGAAGTCCAGGAAGAAGGAAACCTTGATAGATGATCTCAAGGAGACGTTCGACAATCTTCGAGTTTACAAAAATGATGCTTAACCCAGACAAATGCATTTTTGGTGTTCCGGCAGGCAAGCTCTTGGGCTTTCTTGTGTCCAACAGAGGTATTGAGGCCAAACCGGAAAAAATCAAAGCGATCACATCCTTGGCTAAACCGGCGTGTATCAATGATGTTCAGCGTCTGGCGGGCCGGATTGCAGCCCTCTGCTGGTTTATCATCCGTTTGGGAGAAAGGCGATTCCCCTGTATCAGATGTTGACGAAGACAGATAAATTCGTCTGGAGTAACGCCGCCAATGCGGCATTTGAGGATTTGAAGCGGCAGCTGGCTGAACCGCCAGTCCTTGCTACTCCGGTTGATAATGAGCCTCTATTATTGTACGTGGCTGCCAATGCCCGAGTGGTCAGTGTGGCGATTGTGGTTGAGCGTAAGGAGGCTGGAAAAGAATATCCGGTTCAACGACTAGTTTATTATATAAGTGAGGTACTGATCGAATCCAAGCAAAGATATCCGCATTGGTAGAAGCTAGTGTATGGAGTTTTTATGGCAAGTAGGAAGCTCAAGCAATACTTTCAAGGCCATCCTATCACAGTGGTTAGTTCTGCTCCTTTGGGCGATATAGTCCAGAATAGAGAAGCAACTGGCCGGGTTGCGAAGTGGGAAGTTGAGCTTGGTCCCCATGGTTTGAAGCATACGCCCCAAACAACCATCAAATCTCAGGCGCATGTTGACTTCATCAATGATTGGACCGAGTTACAGGTACCAGAGGACAAACCGGATAATACATACTAGACCATTCACTTTGATGGGTCCAGGTAGTTGGAAGGCTCGGGGGCTGGGGTTGTCCTCACTTCCCCTCGAGGTGATAAGATTTGTTATGTTCTCCGCTTAATGTTTCCTTGTACTAACAATGCACAGAGTATGAGGCCTTACTCCACGGCCTTCGTGTGGCTAAGGAAACGAACTTAAGCCGGGTTCGATGCTTTGGAGATTCTGATCTGGTGGCTCAGCAAGTTTCTGGTACTTGGGATTCTAAGGACCCACTCATGGCGGCTTATATGCGCGAGGTGGATATTGTAGCAGGTCACTTTAAGGGTTATCAGGTGGAACACATCGACCGGTGCAAGAATGAAGCGGCAGATGCTCTAAGCTGGCTGGGATCTCAGCGTAAACCGGTACCACCCAATACCTTTCTAGATATCTTGCATAACCCGTCTGTAAAGTTGCCTACAGAGGAGGATTTAGCTGTTCCTGATCCGGAGGCCCAGTTGGTAGCCACTTTACATGCCACTCTGGATTGGACGGTTCCATATTTGGCGTATCTGAACCGGGGCGAATTACGAGATGACGAGCTTTTCGCCAGACAGATAGTCCGGCAGTCCAAGTCTATGGTTGTTCACAATGGCGAGTTACACCGTTCTAGCGTTTCAGGTGTATTCCAACATTGTGTTTCTCCTGAAGAAGGACAAGAGATTCTACGTGAAATCCATGAAGGGGATTGCGGTCACCATGCCGGTTCAAAATCCTTGGTGGCTAAAGCTTTCCGACATGGGTTCTACTGGTTGATAGCTCATTCTGATGCGGAAGACTTGGTAAAGTGGTGTGACGCTTGTCAGAAATTTTCACGTTGAGCTCATGTTCCGGCTCAACAGTTACGCATGATTCCCATCACTTGGCCATTTGCTACTTGGGGGCTTGATATGGTTGGACCCTTTAAGCGCTCCAAGGACAAGAAGACCCACCTGTTGGTGGCGGTTGACAAGTTCACCAAATGGGTTGAAGCGGAGCCCATCAGTAAACGTGATGCAGCCACGGCAGTTCAATTTCTCAAAAAGATTATTTTCTGTTTTGGCTTTCCACACAGCATCGTCACAGATAATGGTATGAACCTTTCCAAAGGTGAGATGGAGGAGTTTTGCCAACGAGAGCACATCCGGCTTGATGTAGCGTCCGTGGCTCACCCCCAGTCTAATGGTCAAGCTGAGAGGGCGAATCAAGAGATCCTGAAGGGTATCAAGCCTCGGCTTATGGTCCCTTTGAAGAAGACGCCGGGTTGTTGGGTGGAAGAATTACCATCTGTGTTATGGAGTATAAATACCACCCCAAACCGATCTACGGGTTACACACCTTTTTCATGGTTTACGGGGCTGAGCCTGTCCTCCCAAGTTGTTGTGGTTTTGTCACGGCAGATGTCCTAGAGAAAGGACTTAGTCGTGGAGCCATCATGACGGGTTAGCTTGAAGGGGTTAAAGCAGACACAGGGACGCAAGAGAGTTTATACTAGTTCGGCCCCTTCGATGAAGGTAAAAGCCTACGTCTAGTTGTGATGGAATTGATGGGGTTTCGATGACCAGGGAGCAAACAAGCTTTGCCTATGTCTCGAGTTGTTGTCTGTTGTTCTTGAACCGCCGCCGGCTCATCCCCTTATATACACGGGTGACGCCCGTAGGTTCACAGAGTCCCAATACCGGCTCATAGATGTGTCCGGTTTGGTCTCTACTTATTCCTAACTTACAATACAAGTTAAATACCAACGCCGGTTTACGGCTACATGCCTTGAACCGATTATGGGCCTTGAGCCCTCATCTGCCTTTTTGGGCTTTAACATACTTAACTACTGACGAAGTTAACCCGGCCCAGATAGGCCGGTTTACGCCCAGTAGTGATATCCCCAACATTAGGCCCCAGATTGATTTGAACATGTTCATGTCAATCCTTTAGCAAAAATCTTCATCTTCAATATCTTCTTGTAGTTTGTTGAACCGCCGTGATGTCATCTTCTCTGGTCGTTGTAAACCAGCGTGACGTCACCTGTTATAAAGGACCTTAATAGGTCTGCGACAATTAAGGCGACATCTTCATTTCCAAACCCACGGTCCCTTGATTTTCGCGCCTGACTCTTGTCCCTTGCCTTATAAATAGGACCGAAGGGTCATTTCTTTTTCCCCTCCGTGTCCTTGTGCTTCGTCTTCCTCGCGTCGCCCAGCTTCGGAGCTCCGCCGCCACCATCAACCTCCGCATCAACCTTGGCCGCTGCATCAACCTGGGTGCACCAGAGCACCGCGGCAACCTTCCGCGTCTTTCTCATCTCCAGTAAGTCTTCTGTTCTTTTAAACATAGATCTGCTCTAGGGTTTCATGTTCTTCTAGTGTTCATCGCCTGTTTCGTGTTCATATGATAACTCCTAGATGCATCTGTGAATCCTTACTCTGTGTAGCGGTAGTTTTTAGCATCCGCCTTCAGTTTCATGCCTCAAGACCATAGATCTATATGTATCTCTGCCCATTGATTCAGTACTGTTCTTTTTTGAACCTTGAATATTTTCCTTATTTTCTGAACTTGCTTCAGATCCATCGCCGTAGAGAAGTCTTATGAAATCTGTTTCTGTAAACTTACTCATCTGCTTCAATGTTTAGACCAGGCGGTTTAACTTTATAGAAAAAATTGCCAAACCGGTATATACCATTAGTCCCCTTGTTGAACCGCCAGATGTTGTTACTTCATAAAACTCCGGTTTAGATAGATCTGTCTCGGTTTAACATTGCACATACCAATGTACCTTAATCAATGCATTTTTGAACCGGGATCATCTACCTTGTAGATTTCATCATGGCCAAGCAAGTATATGAGTGCAACTGGGTTCCTTCTCGCGTCACATAAGCTCAACTGGACGATTTAGTCCTGATCGGCGCCTTAGGAAGCAAAGATACCATCCATTGGAGGGCTCCTGGCAAAGAATGCCCTCCCACACCTCAAGAAGGAGAGGTCGTCGTTTTCGTAGATCACTTAGCCCGGGGCTTTAAGCTGCCCGGTTCTAAATTTTACCGGGACGTTTTAGCCGATTTTCAACTCCACCCACAAGACACTGGTCCCAACTCTGTTACAAACATGTGTCACTTCTAAGTGCTCTGTGAGGCGTTCTTTCAAGAGGAGCCCACAGTGGAGTTGTTCAGAGACTGTTTCCATCTAAACCGCCGTAATGAGTTTTCTGATGGTTCCAATACGGAATTGGGCGGTGTGGCGATTCAGAAAAGGAAAGAGGTCACATACCCTCATGCCAAGCTGCATAGCCACCCCAAAGAGTGGAATCAAACATGGTTCTATTGCAAAGACACCTCCCCTGCTGGTGAAAATCCTTTGCCTCGCTTTCGTCCGGAGCGGCTTAGCAATACACACCCCTTTCCGCAAAGGTTGACTGCCAAAGAGAGAAGCAAATACGCTCCTCAACTATCCAAGCTTAGAGCCTTTATGGCCAACGGTTTAACAGGGGTTGATCTCGCTCACTGTTGGATATCATGGAGCATACTACCCCTTAGTCAGCGCTCTGGTTTGATGTGCAAATATACTGGCAGTGTTGATGACCCACTGCGACATGCTAACATCCAGCTCACCGACGAAGAAATCACAGAGGCTGTGAACAAGATGCTGAATGAACCGGAACACATCTGTGCTAAAACCGGCCTGCTTCCCTTCTGTGCCACCAACAAACCACCAACTGTAAGAGTTTGATTTTTCTTTTTGCTGCAGCTGTTATTGATATATCTGGTCATTGTTTAATATCAGTGTCTGTGTAACCAGGGCAATGATCCATTTTGGAGCAAGAAATTGCCACAGGAGAAACCAGAAAAACCAGACAAACCGGAAAGATCAACCCGACAAAAGACTAAAGCTGTGAAGAAGACTGCCCATAGGAAAACAACCACTGCATCCTCTAATCCGGCCCCTGATGATGATGTGGATAATTCGGACCTTGAGGTAGGGCTTGACTCACTTGGCTTATTTTTCATGCATCTTATTGATGGTGATATTTGTCAGGATGATACCGAAGCCAGCCATGCTGATGTTGCAGAGGTAATTATTCTCTCTTCCGATTCAGAACCTTTGCCTTCACTAAAAATCCATCAGGCAAACCAGAAAGTTAAATTTTCTCATCCTCTTGCTTACTTGGATCCCAAATTTCTTATGAAGACCCAACAGCACGAAGTTCGCCGCACAACCCGGCACAACGGCCAGGTAGTTACCTCCACCGGTTTACCGAACAGTCCCGTTCAGAAACGCCGTTCAGAGGTCTCTAATTTGCTTGTCAGTGCTTGTCCTAAAGCGGGCTGTTTTCGTCAACCTCTTAATCCATCTGACTCTGATTATCAGGTTACTTCCCACTCATCTTCTGGCGAGTCATCGGCTACTCAGCTGCCACCGCTCAAAACGGTGCTTGGGTAAGCCATACTTATCTTAATTTGTCCGGTACATCACCTTGGAACATATGCTGTATTTGATTTTGTTATTCCTTTCAGGGCCAAGCCTAGGCTGAGCAAAAAAGCTCGCCTAGATAAAGTGGCCGAGGAGGATGCCGTCCCTGAACCGGGCAAAACACCAGATCTTGAAGCAGCTATTCCTGAAGACATACCCAATGATCCACCGCAGCGAGATGACGATCTTATTGCTGAAGAGAGGCCTATTGATACCTCAAGTCCTGTCAACCAGCCCACAAGCCCCATCCGGATTGAGAAATCCACCAATCCAACAAAGCCTACTGATAAGCCAACGACCCCAGTTCAAACCGGTGATGCCAAGGATGATGAGGTTGTCATTACTGGCATTGGTCGCACAGAGCCAGGCAATCCTGTCGCTTTGTCTAAACATACTTCCAAGGAAGAATTTGCTGCCTTTGGCAAAGGAAAGTGGAATGTTGATCTGGCGACTTACGCTGCTCTGAACGCCCAAAAGATCCATTCCGGCTATCTGAACCGGCTGTATACCAGTCGTGACTATGAAGCCGGTCTGGTTAACATGATGAAAGATAAATATGAGGTAACTTCCATATGCTCTTTCCTGCTTGTATGCTTCAATTCTTGCTGACTTTCGTAGCCCCCAAGGGCCGGTTTGTAATCTTCTTTCGAACCGGGACTTACTAATATAAATCTTAATGCCTCAAAATTCGCTGATGTAGCCCCCAAGGGCCGGTTCAACTTAGTGTAGTTAAACCGGGACTTAAGTAATTAATATCTCCGCATCAGAACTTTTTTGAACAAATAGCCATTAGCCCCCAAGTGCCAAGTTGAATACTTGTATTGAGCTTGGGACTTTTTAATCAATTTAAAGATGACGATCAAATAGGCATTAGCCCCCAAGCACCAAGTGCATAACTTGTTATGTGGTTGGTGCTTCAATTCTTGCACTACTTGCTGAATCATATAACTGTCTGTATGCAGGCTGAGCTGAAGACAAAAGAGACCCAAATCGCCGATCTCCAAGAAAATCTGAAGTCCCAACAGACTGAAACCTCAAAAGCAAAAGAGGAGTTGATCAGCGCCTTAAGCGTCATGGAACAGCTTAAGAAGGATTTCAAGAAGGAGCGGGCGGATTGGGCTACTGAAAAATCCGCTTTAACCAAATGAGCAGAAGACGCCGAGGCTGCACTAAAACTGGTGGTGGATGAACTGACCAGCATAAAGCGGCACGTGCATGCCATGACCGCTGCTATCTTTGGTAAGCCGGTTTGATTTTTGAATTGATTCTGCCGTCTTACAGAGCTACCGGTTTGTTAACCCTTGGTGATATTTCAAGGACACATATTGGTCACTTGGGGTCAGATGTGCGAAAGAAATTGAAAGCCGCCTACACGTTGATCGAACAACTGTACACTGGTGCACAACGGATCATCTGTACTGCATCCCACAACAAGCCGGCACCCACTTTGATTCAAGACACTCTGATGAAGCTGTCGGTGCTTCCTGCCCGGGTTGAAGAGCTAAAGAAATCTGCTGCTCGAACCGGTGCGATCAATGCCTTAATCCGGGCAAAAGCTTGGGTGCCGGATTTTGACCCTATTGAAGCAGCTCAGGGCTATCCCAGCTTGAAGGAAGACGGGCCAGAGTTTAGTGAAGCGGATCTGCGAGCAATAAACCGGGAGGTGCGTCCGCTAGCTTTTCAATTGGCTGAAGAAGCAGAATTGTCTCATTATCAAGCCCAATATGACAATCAAAACAAGCGAGTAGCTGTACCAATTCATGAAGCGGAAAATCTTATCCCTCGAATCCGTAAGCATACTTACGCTCCCGATATTGACCCGTCGTTGCTGATCCATGATGAAGCTATCTTTCAAGCATTAATGGGAATCGACTGGGCAACTGTTGATTTCTAGCCGCTGGGTAGAGAAACTGAAGCTGAAGCGGCGCGGGATGACCCACAACCATCAGGCCAGGCTGGTGACCGAGCGTGAACCGGAAGCCAGTTTAAAACTGATTCTCCCTTGCGAAAAACAATGATCTTATTGTGGGCACCGTGTTGCCTTGTAATAGGCTAGCTGATACTTGTGATGTTGATATGCCTTCGTGCATAATTACAACAACTTGCTCTTCCTTTGGGTGATGAACTTTCCAAAGTACTTTCTGCAATAAAAATCTTAAAGTGCCACCGCGGTTGTACCGTCAGGCGGAATATGATGTCTGCATACATGAAATCAAAACATCCGATTTTTTTTAAGTATATGACCAAATTTTGAGATACATAATACCTGCCATCGTTGGACGTGAAGTTGGCTTGGCCAATCTTGAAGCGGAGTTTTATAAACCCACACTGTTGGAGGAGATAGTAGCTCCTGTATATATATGACGCTGGTTTACCATGTAAACCGTGCCGGGTTATAATAAACATCGTGTTACTCCGTAATAGGATGTTAACAAAAAATCAAACTGAGCAAATAGTCTCCAGATTAAAATGGACCGTGTTCCGTCAATTGACAGTTTGAACCGGCTTAAAACTTTGTCGGTTTAAAAAACGCAACAAAAAGAAAGAAATATCTTTCAAAGAAAAGTGTGAAGCAAAGGCAATGACAAAACCCTTTGCAAAAAGAGGCTTATTTGAGCTGATCAGATGGTGTTACCATGGTCGAACACGACCAAGCTCCCGATAGGTGTAGCTATGGTTCAAGTCAGCTAGGTCCCCAAATGAAACCGTGGCATTTATGCCGATCAAGTGGCATGGCAATGGTTCGGGTTCGACCAAGCCCCCAAGTGATTCTGTGGCCTTAGGCCAATCAAGAGGCATGACTGGTTCAGACATGACCAAGTCCCCAAGTGATCTGGTGGCTCTCGCCTATCAAGAGGTATTGCATTGGTTCGGACACGACCAAGCCCCCAAGTGATATAACATGATGCTTTTGAAAAGCTAACTCAAGGGGTAAACCGGAGGCCGCTTTAAAACAACCCCGTGTAACCACACATGATGTAAAAGAACAAATACCCCACTTTAGCTGAGGTTCTGGTTTATTATATTTAATCATAATATATACATCGTCGTAATATGTACATAAGTAGAGCCAATGGCTCAGGTATAGTAAGGCCGAAGATGAGCTATGTTCCACGGCCTGTTGGTCTCCTCCTCTGATGTACGTGAGTCTTTATGCTCTCGAATATCGATCAGATAGTATGACCCATTGTGCAGATTCTTGCTGACCACGAAAGGCCCCTCCCAAGGTGGGGATAGCTTATGCATATCAGTCTGATCTTGGATGAGCCGAAGCACCAAATCTCCTTCCTGAAAGGTTCTGGTTCTGACTCGGCGACTGTGATAACGACGAAGATCCTGTTGGTAAATCGCCGATCGGGCGGCTGCTATGTCACGCTCTTCATCCAACCGGTCCAAAGCATCTTGCCGTGCTGTCTCATTGTCCGCTTCAACATAAGCCGTCACACGAGGTGAATCATGACAGATATCACTAGGGAGAACTGCCTCCGCTCCGTAAACCATGAAGAACGGTGTGTATCCTGTTGATCTGTTGGGTGTGGTATTGATGCTCCATAACACAGATGGTAATTCTTCTACCCAACAACCCGACGTTCTCTGCAAAGGAACCATGAGCTGGGGCTTGATGCCTCTCAAGATCTCTTGATTAGCCCTTTCTGCTTGACCATTGGACTGTGGGTGTGCCACTGATGAAACGTCAAGCCGGATATGCTCCCGTTCGCAGAACTCCTTCATGGTACCCTTGGACAAATTGGTACCATTATCTGTGATGATACTGTGTGGAAAGCCAAACTGGAAAACCACTTTTTTGATGAACTGAACCATCGTGGCTGCGTCACACTTGCTAACAGGTTCTGCCTCCACCCACTTTGTAAACTTGTCAACCGCCATCAAGAGGTGAGTCTTCTTATCTTTGGACCTTTTGAAAGGCCCAACCATATCCAGCCCCAAGTCGCAAACGGCCAAGTAATTGGAATCATTCTCAATTCTTGAACCGGCACATGAGCACGTCTTGAAAACTTTTGGCAACCGTCACATCGTCTGACCATATCCTCCGCATCAGCATGGGCAGTTAACCAATAGATGCCATGGCGAAATGCTTTAGCTACCAAAGATTTTGAACCGGCGTGGTGACCATAATCTCCTTCGTGGATCTCACGCAAAATTTCACAGCCTTCTTCAGGAGACACACAACATTGAAACACCCCTGATACACTGCAATGATGCAACTCGCCATTGACAATAGTCATGGACTTGGACCGCCGGATTATCTGTCGGGCCATAGTCTCATCCTCTGGTAACTCACCCCGGTTCATGTACGCCAGTTAAGGAAGCGTCCAATCCGGAATGACATGAAGAGCTGCCACCACTTGAGCCTCCGGATCAGGAATAGCCAAATCCGCTTCACCAGGGAGCTTGATCGACGGGTTGTGCAGCACATCCAGAAAAACGTTGGGCGGGACCAGTTTGCACTGAGAGCCCAGCCGGCTTAAAGCGTCCGCTGCTTCATTCTTCCGTCGGTCCACGTGGTCCACCTGATAGCCTGTAAAGTGACCTGCAACAATATCCACCTCACGATGATATGCTGCCATGAGTGGGTCCTTGGAGTCCCAAGTGCCAGATACTTGTTGAGCCACGAGGTCCAAGTCACCGAAGCACTTAACTCGACTTAGATTCATCTCCTTAGACATCCGGAGACCATGGAGCAAGGCTTCATACTCAGCTGCATTGTTAGTACAAGGGAACATTAAGCGGAGAACGTAACAAAACTTATCACCTCGTGGGGAAGTTAATACGACTCCAGCCCCCGAGCCTTCCAATTGCCTGGATTCATCAAAATGGATGGTCCAATATGTGTGATCCGGCTTTTCTTCAGGTGCTTGCAGTTCCGTCCAATCATTGATGAAATCAACAAGTGCTTGAGACTTAACCGCCGTCCAAGGCACATACTTCAATCCGTGCGGCCCAAGCTCTATAGCCCACTTGGCAATCCGGCCAGTTGCTTCCCGGTTCTGGATGATATCCCCCAAAGGAGCAGAACTGACCACTATAATTGGGTGCCCTTGGAAGTATTGCTTAAGCTTCCAGCTTGCCATAAAAATTCCGTACACCAGCTTCTGCCAATGCGGATACCTTTGCTTGGACTCAATGAGTACCTCACTGATATAATAGACCGGACGTTGAACCGGATGCTCCTTACCTGCCTCCTTTCGCTCCACCACAATAACCACGCTGACCGCACGAGCATTAGCAGCAACATATAGCAGTAACGGCTCCTTGTCAATAGGAGCGGCGAGCACAGGCGGATTGGCCAATTGCCGCTTTAAGTCCTCAAATGCTTCATTAGCAGCGGAACTCCAGACGAAATGATCCGTCTTCTTCAACATCTGATACAAAGGGATTGCCTTCTTCCCAAGGCGGCTGATAAACTGGCTTAACGCGGCAATCCGGCCTGCCAGGCATTGAACATCATTGATACACTTCGGTTTAGCCAGGGAGGTGATGGCTGTGATCTTCTCCGGATTAGCCTCAATTCCCCTGTTGGACACCAGACAACCCAACAACTTGCCTGCCGGTACACCAAAGACACACTTGGCCGGATTAAGCATCATCTTGTACGTCCTCAGGTTATCAAAGGTTTCCTTCAAATCGTCAACCAGAGTCTCCTTTTCCCTGGACTTAACCACGATATCATCCACATAAGCATGTACATTACGGCCAATCTGCTTGTGAAGACAATTTTGTACACACCGTTGATAAGTTGCCTGGGCACTCTTGAACCCAAAGGGCATAGACACATAACAGAAGGCTCCAAAGGGAGTTATGAATGTCGTCTTCTCCTGGTCCTTAACTGCCATTTTGATCTGATGATAGCCAGAATATGCATCCAAAAAACTTAAACGCTCACAACCCGCCGTAGCATCAATAATTTGATCAATATGGGGGAGGGCAAAAGGATCTGCTGGACAAGCCTTATTAAGATCTATGTAATCCACACACATGCACTAGGTGCCGTTTTTCTTAAGGACCAGCACCGGATTGGCAAGCCACTCAGGGTGAAAAACTTCAACAATAAAGCCAGCTGCTAAGAGCCTGGCTACCTCTTCTCGAATCGCCTTGCGTCTTTCTTCGCTAAACCGGCGGAGGAACTATTTCACTGGTTTGTATTTAGGATCCACATTAAGGGTGTGCTCAGCGAGTTGCCTCGGTACACCTGGCATGTCAGAGGGCTTCCATGCAAAAATGTCCCGATTCTCATGGATGAACTCGATGAGCGCGCTTTCCTATTTCGGATCCAAGTTGGCGCTGATGCCGAACTGCTTGGACGAATCGCCAGGTACAAAGTCAACAAGCTTAGTTTCTGCTGCCGATTTGAACTTCAGGGCCGGATCATGCTCTGTAGTTGGCTTCTTTAATGGAGTCATGTCCGCCAGATCAACATTGTCCTTATAATACTTCAGCTCCTCGGTGGCACAAACCGACTCTGCGTAGGCCGCATCTCCTTCCTCGCACTCCAAAGCAATTTTACGGCTTCCGTGAACCGTTATTGTCCCCTTGTGACCCGACATCTTGAGCTACAAATACACATAACAGGGTCGTGACATAAACTTGGCGTAGGCCGGTCGCCCAAACAGGGCGTGATATGGACTTTGGATTTTCACCACTTCAAACGTCAATGTTTCCGACCTGGAATCATGATCATCTCCAAAGGCCACTTCCAGAGCTATCTTACCAACAGGATATGCTGACTTGCCAGGTACTACACCATGGAACACCGTATTAGACGGTTTGAGATTTTTATCTGTTAGTCCCATACGACGGAAGGTCTCATAGTACAAGATATTAATGCTGCTCCCTCCATCCATGAGCACTTTGGTGAACTTGTAACCTCCCACCTGAGGCGCCACCACCAGAGCCAACTGACCCGGATTATCAACCTGGGGAGGGTGATCCTCTCTGCTCCATATGATTGGCTGTTCATACCAGTGTAGATAATGGGGCACGACCGGTTCAACAGAGTTGACTGCCCGCCTCTGAACCTTCTGGTCTCGCTTGTCCAAGCTAGTGGTAAAGACATGGTACTGCCCACTATTCAATTGCTTTGGGTTGCTCTGGTAACCTGACTATTGCTGCTGCTGGTTGTAACCACCCTGGTTGTTCTGATTATTTTGACTGTTATGTCCACCCGGATTACCGTTAAATCCTGAACCGGAATTTCCTCCACCGTAACCCGGCCCGGATCCTGAGCCACCGCCGGAGCCATGATCATACCGAAAAGCATTAGAATTCTTGAACTCCTGCATAATGAAGCAATCCTTCCAAAGGTGGTTTGCTGGCACCTCCTTCGTCCCATGTCTTGGACAGGGCTGGCTCAGTAGATAATTTAGGCGGTCCGGGTTAGGGTTGGGTGCCCCACTGTGATTTTTTGGTTTACCCTTGCGTCGCTGGCCATTGTCCTGCGTGTTGGTATTAGCCACAAAGTCCATGTTACCATCCGCTTTACGCTTGCCTCCACCACCATTGCCTGCCCAGTGATGCTGCTGACCTTTGGGGTTGCTGTTCCTCTTTCCCTTCCCTGCCTTGTCATCATCAGATTTGGGATCCTTGGTACTATCAGAATCAACATACTTTACCAAAGCAGCCATGAGGGTCCCCATGTCAGTGCAATGGCGCTTCATCCGTCCCAACTTCAGCTTTAGGGGCATAAACCGGCAGTTGCCTTCTAGGGTTAAGACTGCGGTGTCAGCATTGATGCGGTCTGATGAATGCAACACTTGTGAGACCCGGTGCACCCAATGAGTCATCGATTCTCCTTCCTCCTGGACACAGGCAACTAAGTCTACTATCGACATGGGCTGCTTACATGTATCCTTGAAATTATTGATAAACCGGGTTCATAATTGGGCCCATGAACTGATAGAATTGGCCGGTAAGCTTTTTAACCAAGTGCGGGCCGTTCCTTCAAGCATCATGGTGAAGTATTTCGCACATGCCGCATCATCCACATCCGGCATCTCCATGGCCATCTCATAGCTCTACACCCATGTCTCTGGGGGTTGATCCGCCGTGTAATTTGGTACATTGCGCGGGCCCTTGAAATCCTTGGGCAGGCGCACATTGCGTAAAGCGGGGACAAGGCAAGGCACCCCCAAAGAGCTAGAAGTAACACCGGGTTCGATCGAAATAGTTGGACGAACCGGCGTAAGCTGCCGAGCCTGATATTGTGCGGCTAACTCGGCCTCCCTGCATGCTTGGGCCCGGTCCACCACTTCCTGAGCATTATCAGCACCACCCGCCGGGTTGTTGCCGTGGGGTGCTCCATGTCGTTCATTACTTGACACTGCCGGTTCCTCCATACGCCTGCTATAGCTCCGGCTTGGGTGTGGGGTCGAGTGGATCCGGTCGCGACTATACGAGTATGCTTCCTGTTGGTCCAAAGCTATCCTAAGAATCTCCTTGACCCATCGCGTCTCTATCGCCTGCGGTGAGTCACCTTCAATTGGAATGGCCTCCAGCCATGCAGCAGCGGCGACGAGATTGTCCATTGGGTTGGAGTAGTGACCCGGAGGTGTTGAAATAGCCTAAGGTATAACGGTGTTTTGACGAGGCGGATCCATCCGACGAGGCTGAACTGGCACACCGGTCCCAGGAGCTTCCGCCCGGTTTCCCTCCAGCGGATTACTGGTTCCTGCTCCCGGGGTGTTGAAAAGGTCTCTGGCCTTGAAAACTCGAGGCAAACAGGATCGGTACTTCCTCCTCATGACTTCATGCGACGCGTTCTGGTCCAACATGAGCCTGTAGGCTTGTGCGTCTAGAGCGGCCCGCTCTGTGGCCATCCTGGTATCCTCAGCTGCCAAGTCCGCCTTGGCCTGGGTGATCCGTTCCCTTACCTTTGCAATCTCCGCGTTGTGGACGTCCTGATCCGCCGGATTAACTTCCGCCATAAGCACAGCCAATGTATCAAATAGCTCTGATAAAACTTGAGCCGGCGGGCGCATAGGGCCTCCTGCCCCGGCAGCCGTCACCGCTACTGAACCGGAGGTTGTTGCCGCAACGGTCAAAGAATGAAGCGCTGCTTGTGTGCCGGCCATGAATATTCCAACTCGGTTGGGAAGATCAGAGGGGTCCGGAATACTGTCGCCGTCGGAACAGCCCCCAATCCGGCCATCTTGTAGATGATATAGAGATTCGGTTTCTCCGGTTGATGACTCATCGCCGGAGTAAATGACGGTCTCGCCGCCAGATCCCGATCCATCATCATGACCTCCTCCATGGATGACTCCCACGAAGGCATGCTTCATGGCCGGTTTAACCTGGGCAGATCATGCACGCTGAGCCATTTCGACGAGGTCGGTGCAGATATCCGGCTCAGGGCCCGGTTCTCCGATCTTGTCGATGAAAACGTGTATGCCACTAAAGGGGACCCGGTACCCGTACTCAACTGAGCCGGCCTCGGGGCCCCAGCCTGCATCGTCGATGTAAAGCTTGCCACGACGACTCTTAGTCATCCGGCCTATGGCGTAGCCCTCGAGTCCTTCAAAGCGGCCCTCCAAGAACTTGAAACCATCATGCGATAGCCCCACGGTGGGCGCCAACTGTCGTGGTTTTGTCACGGCAGATGTCCTAGAGAAAGGACTTAGTCGTGGAGCCATCGCGACGGGTTAGCTTGAAGGGGTTAAAGCGGAACATGGACGCAAGAGAGTTTATACTAGTTCGGCCCCTTCGATGAAGGTAAAAGCCTACGTCTAGTTGTGATGGAATTGATGGGGTTTCGATGACCAGGGAGCAAACAAGCTTCGCCTATGTCTCGAGTTGTTGTCTTTTGTTCTTGAACCGCCGCCGGGTCGTGCCCTTATATACACGGGTGACGCCCACCGGTTCACAGAGTCCCAATACCGGCTCATAGATGTGTCCGGTTTGGTCTCTAGTTATTCCTAACTTACAATACAAGTTAAATACCAACGCCGGTTTACGGCTACAGGCCTTGAACCGACTATGGGCCTTGAGCCCTCATCTGCCTTTTTGGGCTTTAACATACTTAACTACTGACGAAGTTAACCCGGCCTAGATAGGCCGGTTTACGCCCAGTAGTGATATCCCCAACACAAGTGATATTCGTCACGACTCGCCCCGGGTTGCGAATTATGTTGAAGCGGACAACGAGCAAGCATGCCAAGAGGCGCTGGACCTGTTAGATGAGAAATGGGACATGGCTTTGGCTCGGTTGGCGGTTTATCAACAAGACCTGCGGCGTTATCATAGTCGCCGGGTTAAGACAAGAACCTTTCAAGAAGGCGATTTGGTACTTCGGCTCATTCAAGACCAGACTGATATGCACAAGTTATCCCCACCTTGGGAAGGGCCCTTTGTGGTCAGCAAAGATCTGCACAACGGATCATACTACCTCATTGACGTTCGAGAAGACTCACGTAGCTCTGAGGAGGAGATCCGGCGGCCATGGAACATAGCTCTCCTACGACCTTATTACACGTGAAGCCACAGGCTTTTCTTATGTACATATTTCAACAATGTATATATTATGATCAATATAATAAACTGGCATCCTTGCTATTAAGCAGGGTCTCCGCCGTTTTTCTTCAAATATCTGTTAACTTGGGGGCTTCGGCTAATAAAGCAAAGTACTACTTGTTAACCCGGCTACCATGCCACCACCTAGCTTGGGAGCTTCACACCCAAGGGGCCAAAGAGAGTTTCATTGCTCAAAGCACGACTCAAACATAGGCACCCATTGAGCACAGCTCACAAAGTTACTTGGGGGCTCTTTGTGTAAAATACCAAAGAGTTTGAAAGGACCCTTGTAGTCGGGTATCGACCCACGGCTTGGAAGCCTGATGTATTCACCTAAAACCCCGGGTTAACCTACCTTCATCAAGTAAGCCACTCCTATCCAGGTAATCCTGGCACGATCCGTCGAACGTTTGACAGTTACTCTCATTGAGACCCTGAACTTGTCAAAGTTAAAACGATGATTGGTTAGTTGGAGGGCCATCTTAAAAGGCTTTGTCAAAATGGTTTAACTCAGTGGCCTGGCAGCCCATGAAAAGCCTCGATTTGGGCCTGGCAGCCCTTGAAAAGCCTTGACCATGGTTTTTTTGTTTGCTTCTTGCCAAGTTTTTGTTTTTCGTAAGGTTTATGTTAAACCGGTGTTTCTTAACCCGGTATGGCTTACGGATCTTCTGTTAAAGCATACAATTAAAGGTAATCCGGCATCCTTCAAACCGGTCTGGCTTTGACACCTTGTCTCCAACAATCGTCCGGTGTTCATCACAACCCAGTTCTATATCATATATACCAGCATGGCATGGTGGAAGTTGGGTTTTCACCCTTCTTAAAAAAACAATTGGTAAACCAACAACAATGTTTCGTATCATAGGTATGATTTATTATTGCTGCAACCATAGTTGCTTACCAAGTTGTGTTGGGTATTTTGACCCGTCCGGTGGTAAACCGCCCGGACAAAATTTTCTTATGCAGACACAGGGATTGCATAATATTGCAAAAATACATAAGCCAGTACTGAAATTATCATGACGGATCAACGCAAAGTATGTCCCAGTGCACGATGGCAACGGATTAAAGTATTTTCACTAGCCTATTACAAGGCGCTTGAAGGCCCAAAGTATGGTGTTTCCAACAGAACAAAGTTTATGGAGCATCACTCTGATTGCCGGATCAAGCCTCATTACCATGTTGATGTGAAGTTGATGGGTCATTTGGCGTCGGATCAGCCTCCTCCTCCCACCTAGCGGCTGGAAGTTTGTGGTGGTCCAGTCAATCTGGGTTAAGGCCTGAAAGATAGCTTCTTCACTGATAAGTTCCGACGGATCAATGTCAGGGGCATAAGTGTGCTTACGAATTGGCGGAGTAAGATTTTGCACTTCCGGCATGACCGCATTAACCCGTTTGTTGTTGGCATCATAATAAGACCGGTGAACAGTCAAGTTAGCATCTTCTGCCAGTTGACTTGCCAGAGGATGCATTTCCCTTGTAACTTTTTTAAGGGCTTCATCATCAAAATCTGCCCCATTTTCTTGTGTGCTTGGAAAGCCTTTGGCAAGATCAACCGGATCCAAGTCGGCTATCCACGCTTTGGCTCGGGTGAGTGCCAACAAAGCGCCAGCCCTGGCAGCGGATCACTTTACCTCTTCTATCTGTGCTAGTGCCATGGATAGCCTTGCCAGAGTGTCCTTGATCAGTGTTGGGGCCGGATTGTCGTAGGATGTTGCGCAGATCACCCGTTGGGCACCAGCGTATAGTTGTTCAAGCAGAGTATATGCTGCTTTCAGCTTCATCCGTACATCTGAGCCCAGATGAGTAATGCGGCTACCTGCAACGGTTTAAGAATTTCATATTTCAACCGGCACCTTACAAGATGGATATTTCAGATGCCTTGCTAGGAGTACTTACCAAATACTGCGGAGGTCATCGCGTTCACTTGACGCTTCAACCCAGAAAGCTCTTCTGCCACCGGTTTAAGAGCGGACTCGGCGTCTTCAGCCCGTTTCAGCAATGTATCCTTCTCAGTGTCCCAATTGGCACGTTCAGTCTTGAATTCTTCCTTAAGTTGTTCCATGGAAGTTAAAGCGGCTCGAAGCTCATCTTTGGCCTTAAAAGATTCTTCTTGATAGGATTTGATGCTCTCTTGAAGATCAACAATTTGCGTGCGTTGATGGTTTATATTAGCCTGCCACAATCAGAGGAGCATATCAATATTTTAACAAAAGTCCAAAGCATACAACTGGTTCTACACTTGGAACTTGGGGGCTAATGCGGATTGCTTCTTTCCCACTGCTTGTTCAAAGTCCCGAGGATTAATACAAGTTTCAATCCTGGCACTTGGGGGCTAATGTATATTTGTTCAAGAACTTAAAAGTCAACAATGTGCAGTATGGAAGGTCAAAAGTCCCGGTTTGTCTTTACAAGCTAAACCGACCCTTGGGGGCTACAAGATACAAGGCAGTGAAAATACAAAGATAAGGATGAAAATGTTCACCTCATAGCGTTCCTTCATCAGATTTACCAAATCAGCTTCATTATCTCGGCTTGTATAAAGCCGGTTCAAGAATCCGGAATGAAGATCATGGGCAGAAAGATTAGCATATTTTGACAAGTCAGCTTCCATCTTCCCCTTGCCCATAGAAGTAAACTCATCCTTGGCGGTATGTTTTGCCAAGATAACTGGATTGCCCGGAGCGGTATAAGCAGTGCCAGTAACAATAACCTCATCATCTTTGTCTGGGTTAGGAGTGGTAGCAGGGCTTGGCGGATTAGCAGTTGAGCTCAGTGGATCAACAACCGGACTTGCAGGTGTAGCATGTGGACTTGAGGTACCCTCATGTGTGGCCGGATCAGCTTCCGGCAGATCAGCGTTGGTAGCTGGCTCCGGCGGGATAGAATCATCCATGATATTATCAAGATTTTATCAGGATTTTTAGGAGTTTCCTCCGGTTCAACTTCGCCGGTAGGGGCACTGGTCTTAGCCTTCTTACTCAGACGAGCTTGGGCACTAATATTAAAACAAGGATTAGCATGATTAACTGAATTATGAAGGAGAATGGAGGGCTGCATGCTTACCCAGGGACAATTTTCAGTGGAGGCAGCTGAGTGGTTGATGAACCGCCAGACGAATTAGAAGACACCTGGTAATTTGAATCAGATGGATTGAGAGGGCATCGGAAGAAACCTTTCAAAGGATAAAGTTTTTCAGGAGAACAAGCAACCTCTGGACGACGTTTCCGGTTTGGTGTATGAGGTAAACCGGAAGAAGTGACCTGTTGACCATTGTGCCGGGTTGTGCGTCGCCCTTCGGTTTGCTGTGTCTTCAAAGAAAGTTTTTGATCCAAATGAGCAAGAGGGTGAGAGCATTTCACTTTCCGAACTGCACGGCGAAATCGTTGAACCAGCACAAGTTCTGAGTCAGAAAGACAAATTACCTCAACGTGATCTGCATGGCTGGCCTCCGCATCATCCTGGGAGTAATCATTATCAGTAAAATATATGAAATAGAAGTCAAGGGAGTCAAATTTTACCTCTTCAGCCGAGTCACCGACATCCTCTGGCGGTTCCGAAGACTCAGCAGTTTTCTTTTTGGCAGCTCTCTTGATGACCTTGGTCTTAACACGAGGAGCCTTAGCCGCTTTGTCTTGAGATTTCCTTTTCCAGAAGAAGCTACTGGCCTGCGAGATTGCACAAAGGGTTATTATAGGAGTGTTAAAGCGGAGAAGGATCAGGAAAAGTACAAGGTTAAAGTTTTTACTGCTGGCGGTTTGTTGGAGGCATAAAAAGGGCGCATACCAGTTTGAGTACATACGGCGAGCGGTTCGTCAAGTATTTTCTTTACACTTTCAGTGACTTCATCATCAGTCAGTTCTATTTCATTAAACCGTTGTGCATCATTGGTGTTGCCGGTATATTCAAACATCAATCCGGGGCGGCGGCTTAAAGGTAGAATGCACCATGAAATCCAACAGCGGACGAGATCAACACCAGTTAAAACGTTGGCAGGGAAATCCCGGAGTTTGGCGAGTTGAGGTGCATAGGCTTGTCGATCTTTGGCAGACAATCTCTGAGGTAAAGGGTGGCTATTGCTGAGCGGGTGCGGACGGTAGCCCGACAAAGGATTCTCTTCAGCAGGGGCAGTATTCTGACAGTAGAGCCAAGTTTGGTTCCAGTCTTTTGGATGGCTGTGAAGTTTGGCGTGAGGAAATTAAACCTCCTTCCTCTTTTGGATCGACACACCACCAAGTTCAGTATTGGGTCCGTCAGAAAATTCAGTCCGGCGGTTTAAGTGGAAGAGATCTTGAAAGAGATCGACAGTTGGTTCTTCTTGCAGGTAAACCTCGCAGAATACTTGGAAATCGCATATTGTCGGTGATATACCCCGCGGCGTAAACCGGCCGGAAGTATAACCCAGCCGGACTTGGCGGTTTATTTGAAGACCCCGCTGACACTTGGTGATTTACTGGCGACCCGCCCTGACCAGGCGGTTTACAAATAACCCGCCTAGTCATTATGACTCACTAGTGACCCGGCGGGCGGGTCAGACGGATGACAAGGCCCAAGGCCCAGAAGGCCGATTCATACTATGGTGGGCCGGTTTAAGAGGAAAGGCGTGAGGAATATTTCCCTTACAAGGAGTCAAGACCCGGACTTGTATCCGGTTTATATTAGAAGGTAGACTAGTCCTAATCCTAATAGGACTCCACATGTAACCCGCCCCTCTAACTTATATAAGGAGGGGTAGGGCTCCCCAAAGAGGGACAAGAAAGAAGAAACAATCTCTAGGGCTAGACACAAAGAGCCGGCTTACGGCGACTCCCTCGTGATGATAATGAGACCTAGCCACAAACAACATGTAGGGCTATTACCGGATGATGTTTCCCGGGGCCTGAAGCTGTCTAAATCCTTGTCTTGTGTGTTGATCCGCCCTGCGTCTCTCGTCCCACTCAACCCCTCTCAAGCTACCACATAGATGCGTTGGACTCGCGACTAAGTCCTGACACTAAGGACATCTGCCGTGACAAAACCACGACAGTTGGCGCCCACCGTGGGGCCTGCGCACGGTGGCGTTGAGTTCTTGGAGGGATTTTCTTCAGAGATCGAGAAGTTCGCAAATTTCCGAATGAAGGAGAATCAGTTGGAAGGATCTGCATCAACTCCCGAGAGAATTGAATCATTGCTGCTGCTGCACTCACGGAAGTGATGGTCAAGTACTAGTAGTTGCACGATTGACGAGATCTGATGGATTTTGGAATAGTACCATGTGCTACTTCTAGTACGTGAGTTCTAATGTGAGGAAGTTTTGACTAAATCAACTCCGATGCATCACGCGAAGACTCAAGAAGCATCAGGGAGAGATTCCAGAATAACAATATGGTACAAGCCGGGCTCGAACTTGATCTGGACTCGGACTCGCTGGCCGTGCGCCCGTCTTCCGAGTTGCGGGGCGGCTCCGCCTCGGGTCTGACCTGAGTCGTCGTCATCCTTATTGCCGGGCTGCCCTGGTCTCAACTTTAGGCCATCGCTCGTCCGAGCACACCCATCAAGATTATAGAAAAGAGATTAACGTGTGTTGCATGTTGACCAAAGCAAACCAGCAAACATCAAATCGTGAACTAGTAGAACACGGAGCAAAAAGTGGATTTAATATCCTGCACCATCAAGTTCCGTGGCATCTTAGCAATACATTGCTGACTACATGGCTGAGAAACCAAAGGAAAAATACTAGTACTAGTACTCAGTTACCACTTCTGACAAAGACATGCGACCAAAAGCATCAATGCAAGCCGAGTAAGGCATCCACAGTCGCAGCACCTGCCACCTGTCACATCTAAGTCGCCACCCCGGACTGACCGTGCCTCACAACAGCAGCACCACACCTTTGCCAGGTCAACGGCTCCGCTCCGACTCAACCCTGGCCGAACCGCTTCCGTTAGTCCGTTCTGCTGTTGTGCCATGCAGGCCACCTTGGGCCCTCCGCCATCATGGACGAATTGCCTCGCAGGATCTGCCTATACCTGGCCATGGGAAGCCCGGCCCGGCCCGAAAAAGCCCGACCCGGCCTGGCCCGATGCTGCCCCCAGGCCGGGCTCGGGCCTAGATTTTGAGCCCGAAGGCCGGGCCGGGCCGGGCCCGGGCTCGTCATTTTTGCATTTCTCTGAAGGTCGGGCCGGGCCGTCCCGAAGCCCGACGGGCTTTTACGTGTTCGGGCTGGGCTAGGGCCTTTTTCATCGGGCTTGGCTAGGCCCGACCTGAAGCCCGGCCCGGCCCGAGGTATGGCCAGGTATAGATCTGCCCCACGCGGCCGCACGGAATTGGTTATGGTCACGCCTCTCCAACCTGCCGTTGCGGCGGACGCACTGTGTTGAGCCGCCGGAGTGCCCTTATTACATCTTCCGAACCGGCCTCACCTCTGAGCCTGTGAGTCGCCCCATAGCTGCATGGTTGAATCGCCCAAGACAGTCTGGCCTTAGTCGCCGCCTTGATTCAGTACTGCTGCTCCTCGCGCGCCGGTTCACCACTGCCGTCAGCTGATGTCGTCTGCTCGCACCGGTTTACCGCCCACGCCCGCGCCCTTGTTCCTCTTCTGTCGAGACCGGTCTTAAGTCGCCAGTGCGCTACCTCCATCCCCATTGACCCGCACGGCTTACCGCGCCTCGAGTCGCCCCTTCCGTTTTGCCTCTGAGCCGTTGCCCCCAGGCATGCTCTCCTGCTGGTTGCCGCTTGAAGAAAAAGAAAGGTGGGGGGATGATTGGACGTGGATTAAGTCATCGTTCATGTTGCTGTTGGATTCCATATCTCTACTCTTATAAAAAACCAAGTTGGTGATGATGGTGTGCCTGCCATCTTCCAATATAGACCGTTCGATCTATATCTGACGGATAGAAAGCAAACTATGGTAATTTTGCAAAAAGATATTTCTCGCTTATATCCATATTACCTGTAGCCCCCAAGTCTTGAGCAGAACAAAGTGATGGTTTAAGACTTGCTTCGATATAAATACTGCCACTTTTGAAGAAATCCATGTTCTAAAAAGATACTCGCACCTCTCTTCACATTTGCAGATAAGGCCTCCCCTCGTTCATCCTTATCTCCCATAACCTCATTGTTGTGCAATTAAAAAATGAAGCCTCTCGAACAATCCGGCATGGTTGCCGCTGCCAGCGTCGTCCATCCCCATGTCTCCTCCTCACCTTATCTTGCCTCTTTCTTGAGATATCATTAGTTTTTACACATGGGATTACTCCCGCATGGGTCAATCACAAAACATGTTTTGTAAAAAAAAATGCACCTTGATGTTCCGTGCAATGCACGTGCATCTTGCTAGTCCCAGCTAAATTATGGACGTGCAAAGATCATTTGTCATCCCAATGCATCAGGTGATATCTTCCTCTTTATTTTATCAGCAGGTTAATTATTTTTAGAACAATTACTTGGGCATGTAATATTGTTTCGCAGGACAATTGTTCATTTCAAATTGGAGGCATTATACTGCGGGTATGGAGCACACACCGGTAACGTTCTGCAGCAATGTTTTCATCCGTGCCACACTACCCGAAGAACGGATGTGAGCAAGTTGCCGCCTCTGTGGCCCGGTCTACATTAACTCGCCCGTCCGAGCGGATTACCGCGCTTGCGATTACTCGCCCGCCCGCACGGCTTGCCGTGCCTGCGGTTGACTCACCCGTCCGCATCGGTTTACAACGCCGCAGCCGATTCATCCATCTGCTCGCATGGCCGACTCGCCCGTGATTGATTTCAGTTTCACCATGGCGATCATGAACTCCGTGGTGGATATTTTCTGGCTAACATATCAGGTGAAATCCATCCATTATATTTTCATATTATATATTGCTTTCTTTAAAAATAGCAATTACTCTGGCTTGCAAGTTTTCCAATGCAGGACAAATTGTTTATTGTAAAAAGGGGTTATTATATTGCTGAGCTATTGGATAACCCATGCCGGTTTATATCACGATCCAATCTGCATTAACTCGTCAGGACCGTGCGAATTACCCAATAAAGCGTGCACGGGCCGTCGTCCCCCGCAGTCCGGTCTACATTAACATACGGCCGATTTACGCGTCCGCACTGGCTTACAATGTCTCGGCAAATTCATTTATCTGTGCCGCCTCTCATGTTGCGGTCGTCCTTATCGTCCGTCTCTCGCGGCCTGGTCTACATCAGCATACCGGGTCGCACCTGTCTGCATGAGCTATTTATTGGGTATGAGCAAGTCACAGCTTGGGTAGCCCGGTTTTCTTTCAAATTGGAGGCAAATTATTATCAACCGCCGTTTGCACTGGATGGCTCAATGGGCAAGCGCACAAGTCGCCGCCACTACAGTTTTGGTTAACTTCAAATCGCCAGTTGGAAGGAACCATTGGCCGAGTTGCTGACACGACTCGTACGGGATCATTTATAACCCACCGCAGTCACCTCAACTTTCTGTGGATTCACATCGCGTTATCAACATCAATGATATACACCTTCTGCTATGGTCAAACACGGATAATCTCAAGCCAACTCCTCGAGTCACCTTGCCACTCGGGGGCTACAATGATATGATTCAGCTATATGCCGGTTTTCAGTGAAGTTAAGAACCCCAGGACGTTGGAGGGAAAGATAACCCGGTCCCGGAGGCTACTACCATATTGATGACAATTTGAAGGCCGTCAGAAAATTTCCGGTTCAAAATAAAGAATGCCGATTTAAAATCCGGTTCAAGGGAAATCTGTTCTCCCACAAAGCTCTGAAGCTCTCAAATCCGGTTTAAGAATTTCTGGTTCAAGAGGAATTAATCTCTCGCAAGTTCGAGCTGAAAGGACGTCAGAAAATTTCCGGCTGAAAATGAAGGTTCCAGTTTAAAATCCGGTTCAAGGGAAAGATGTCTCCCATAAAACGTTGGAGCTGTCAATATCCGGTTCAAAATCTCGGTTCAAGAAGAATTTATCTCTTGCAAAAAGTTAAAGGTAGCCGAAGAGGACCTGTTGCCATGATGCGCGGTTCAAACATGGGTATCCTGCCTTATTGGCATGTCATATTATTGATCACATGTGGGCTTTTGCTTATAAAGCAGCGTCCGATTTACCCCTTGATTCAGCTTATCAAAGCTTTCTACAATATCACCTGGGGGCTTCGTCGTATCCGAACCATAGCTACACCTCTTGATCAGCGCATTGCCACAACATCACTTGGGGGCTTGGTCGTCTCCGAACCATAGTCACACCTCTTGATCGGATCAAAGCCAAATTACTCCGGGGCCAAAGAGAGTGTTGTAAAATAACAACTCAAACATAGGCACCCACTGAGCACAGCTCAAAATATTACTTGGTGATTCTTTGCTGTCGCAATGAACAAATAATCTGCACTTGTAATAGGCTATCAAGCCATGGCTTGGAAGCCTGGTGTATACACCTAAAACCCCGGGTTAGCCTGCCTATTTAAGTAAGTCACTCCGCCCAGGTAAACCTGGTATGACCCTTCGAACTTTGACAAGTTACTCCAACAAAGGACCCTGAACTTGTCAAGTTAAAATGATGATTGGTTAAGGATTGAGGACCATCTTAAAAGGCTTTGTAAAATGGTTTAACTCAGTGGCCTGGCAGCCCATGAAAAGCCTCGAATTTGGGGCCTGGCAACCCGTGAAAGCCTTGACTACAAGGGTTTCATTTGCTTTTATTTGCTAAGTTTTTCTCCTTGGATGAGATTTCTACTGTTTTGGTATAAACCGGCGTTCATTAACCCGGCTTGACTTTCAACTACAAGTTGTCAGTATATGATCAGTCATAATCCGGCGCTTATTAACCCGGTCTGGTTTGACTACAAGTCGCCATTATTATATATGGTTAATCTGGTGTTTATCACAACCCGACACGGTTTTATCATAAACCGGCACAATATGGAAGGAGTTATCAGTACTCAAGATTGGGGCTTTCACCTTTACTACAATAAAGTTGGCCAACCAATGATGTGATTTAATGTCATAGGTATGATATATTTCATATTTGATTATTCTTAAGTGCAGCCTTGGTTATCAACCTAGGTTATATGTTGGGCATTATGACCTGTCCGGCGGTAAACCGCCGGGACACTTTAAACTTGCTGTATGCAGAAACAGGTTGAATAAAGCATAATTATAAATCACCGGTGTTTATTAACCCGGCCTGGCTTTAAGACGATAAGTCGCCAGTGTATGATAAGAAATTATTCGGTGTTTGTTAACCCGGCCTGGCTTTGGACTATAAGTCGCTAGTACATATTTGGATTGCGCCATTGGAATCATGCGCTTATAAATCATTGGGTTATATTATTCAAATAGCCAACATGGCTGGATTTTTATTATGGTTATCAATATTATGATTGAGGTTTTCAAAGTCGCTTTAGCACAATGGATATTATTTTATCGATGAATATGATTTATTCTGCAATGGAAGGAATAGTCCCGAGTTGCTGCAGGCTTACAACCCGACACTTGGGGGCTACATTATTCAAAGTTGAGATTATATCAAATATGCAAGTCTCATGTCGCTGCAGGCATGCACCATGACACTTGGGGGATAATGCAAAGTCATTTTTCTCTCATCTTATTGAAGACTCAAGACTCGACTCATCATATCATAATGGGCCGGCCCTTGGGGGCTACCAATTGCTCCTGTCAAAATTCAAGGCCTACGATGGAGGCTACATTATAAGATGTTAGTTTCATTGAAGTATATATCAAGTCCCAGTTCAATATTACCTTAATGAGCCGGCCCTTGGGGGCTACACATCACTACTCAAATCTACATGATTATATTTACAAAGTCCCTGCTCATTATTTCATAATGGCCTAGCCCTTGGGGGCTACACTGGTTGAAGTTTTTATGAGCATAAGGCAATTTCAAGTCCCAGGTTGCTGCAAGCAAGACAACCCGGCACTTGGGGGCTTCATAATATGGAGTATTTAGTTTTTACTAAGTGACTGGGATAAACAACATGGATTTCTTCAAAAGTGGCAGTATTTCTATCGAAGCAAGTCTTAAACCATCACTTTGTTCTGCTCAAGACTTGGGGGCTACAGGTAATATGGATGTAAGCGAGAAATATCTTTCAATTTTCAGTTTTGAGCAAACCAGATTGACCCGGTGTCTGCAACAATCATGACCCGACGTTACCAACAATCATGACTCGGCGTCACCAATAACTATGACCCGGCGTCGGCAACAATTATGACCCGGTGCCATTAATATTTATAAACCGGCAATTTTGGCAATGATAAACCGGCAAGTTCTACATTTTCAAACCGGCTGATATCAGTTGAATATTAGAAGACCAATATTTTTTCAAATCAGAGCATTGAAGGCCGATTCAAATGGATTCTTTATTTACAAAATATCTTCTACAAGCAAATTGATTATGAACCTGGTCTATTGACTCGGATTTTTCAGACGGAGGAAATGACAAGGACTTAAGGATGATTAGATGCCGGTTTACAAGAATTCTTAACCTGGAGCATAATCTGTCAAATTTGTTCTTGTATTTGTTTTACATGATCAGTTTAACATGGATAAATCCAAATTAAACTGGGGGCTAATGTCGGTGATATACCCCGCGGCGTAAACCGGCCGGAAGTATAACCCTGCCGGACTTGGCGGTTTATTTGAAGACCCCGCTGACACTTGGTGATTTACTGGCGACCCGCCCTAACCTGGTGGTTTACAAGTAACCCGCCTGGTCATTATGACTCACTGGTGACCCGGCGGGCGGGTCAGACGGATGACAAGGCCCAAGGCCCAGAAGGCTGATTCATACTATGGTGGGCCGATTTAATAGGAAAGGCGTGAGGAATATTTCCCTTAAAAGGAGTCAAGACCCAGACTTGTATCCGGTTTATATTAGAAGGTAGACTAGTCCTAATCCTAATAGGACTCCACATGTAACCCACCCCTCTAACTTATATAAGGAGGGGCAGGGCTCCCCAAAGAGGGACAAGAAAGAAGAAACAATCTCTAGGGCTAGACACAAAGAGCCGGTTTACGGCGACTCCCTCGTGATGATAATGAGACCTAGCCACAAATAGCATGTAGGGCTATTACCGGATGATGTTTCCCGGGGCCCGAAGCTGTCTAAATCCCTGTCTTGTGTGTTGATCTGCCCTGCATCTCTCTTCCCACTCAACCCCTCTCAAGCTACCACATAGATGCGTTGGCCTCGCGACTAAGTCCTGACACTAAGGACATCTGCCATGAAAAAACCACGACACATATGTTGGACACAGAATTTGGTCCAATATCTTGGAAGCTGGCAAGAACATCCCGGAAATTTTTTGATCCGGGAGGACTGAAATCTCGAGCTAAATGTTGCATGAACACAATCACTTCTCCATCTTGAGGCTCAGGAGGGCACTCAGGGCCTGGAACTCGCCAATGGAGGACATTTTTTGAAGCTAAAGCGCCTGTGGTGACATATCCATTGATTTGCGTTTCTGTGATCCGAGATGGAACCCAGTTGAAAGCAACAAATTGCTTCATCATCTTACAAAGTCTGTAAAAGGAAAATGGACGGTTTACGATTTACGGTTCATGTGTGTTTGTCAATGTTAAACCGGCAATTCAAGGTGTACATATGAAGTGAACCAGGCATTGCTATTCAAGTCTAGATGGCGGATTAAGAGAGGGCTAATGACATATGACGGATTATCAATTACTAAGGGTTAAACCGCCCTTGGGAGGCAGAACCCAATCTGAAAATCTGATAGGTGTTGCAGAAACAAGATTCACAAGATGGTGATATAATTTTGGATCTACCGTTGTTCAAAAACAATTTTTTCCGAGCCTTACAATGGTGTTAAACAGAATAGAGAAGGTTCAGATAAGGATCTATACAGGAACAGTAAGATGTTGTAGTACGGCAGAGTAAAGTTATAGATCCAGCCGCAAGGGGAACTATCAGGCCTAGCTAGATTCAGTAAGATGCTAAAGGAAAAGTAGAAAAAGTACTGATGAACGCTGACGAACACCGAAGAAATTTCGAAACCCTAATATAGATCTAACAAGTAAAGGAAAGGAGTATTTACCAGGGACATGCAACGACGGAGTATCTCAAGAGATCTGGTACGAATAGGGTGATGCAGCGGCCTAGTTGGTGCAGTCTGGAAGATCGACGAGGGCGGCGGCGGCGATGCTTGAGGTCTTCGGGTCGCGAGGAGGAAGACGATGCGAATAGGAAAGGGGGAAAATGGAAGGCGCCCCAGTCTTATTTATAAGGGAAGTGGGATAAAACAGCAGGTGCGAAAATCGAGGAGTCAGAAGCGGCAAAAGAGGATGCAGCTGTCGCCTCGATCTTCGGGAATTAATTAAAGAGAAGGGAATCTTCATAAATCTTTTTATACAGGGATGACGTCACAATGATTTACTGCAGTGACAGAAGATGACGTCATGACGGTTCACCAAAGTTCATAGGGAGAAGACAATATGGCGGTTTACGAGAATTGTCAGAAATTCAGGTAGTTTTTCTAAGGATTGAAGATTGACATGAACAGGTTCAAATCAATCTAGGGCCTAATGTTGAGGATATAACCACTAAGGGTAAACCGCCCAGGAGGGGCCGGTTCACCTTCACCTATACTGAAGCTCAAGGAAACCCAGAAGATGGCGCTTTACGGATGAGGCTTAGAGGCCCAGAGCCCGCAGGCGATTTAGGGCCCATGGTAGTAAACCGCTATGATTGTATAAACTTGCATTGTAAGATATGAAAGAGGAGAGCGAGGCGGACACTTGTATAAGCCAACCTCGGGACTCTGTAGACCGTCCGGGGTCCTCCTGAGTATATAAAGGGGTGACCCGGCGGCGGTTCAAGGACAGACAACAACTCGAGAGCCAAACAAAGCGGATTCGCTCCCTGGCCTTCGAACCCCTAGCAATACCAATCACAACTAGACGTAGGCTTTTACCTTCATCGAAGGGGACGAACTAGTATAAAATCCCGTGTCCCCTTGTCCGGTTTAACCCCTTTAAGCTAACTCGTTGCGATGGCTCCACAACTAACTCCTTTCACAAGGACATCTGCCGTGACAAACCCACGACAGTGTTGGTCACATGACAATGTGAACCATGGGTGTTAATCACATGGTGATGTGAACTATTGGTGTTAAATCACATGGCGATGTGAACTAGATTATTGACTCTAATGAAAGTGGGAGACTGAAGGAAATATGCCCTAGAGGCAATAATAAAGTTATTATTTATTTCCTTATATCATGATAAATGTTTATTATTCATGCTAGAATTGTATTAACCGGAAACATGATACATGTGTGAATACATAGACAAATAGTGTCACTAGTATGCCTCTACTTGACTAGCTCGTTAATCAAAGATGGTTATGTTTCCTAGCTATAGACATGAGTTGTAATTTTATTAACGGGATCACATCATTAGGAGAATGATATGATTGACTTGACCCATTCCGTTAGCTTAGCACTTGATCATTTAGTATGTTGCTATTGCTTTCTTCATGACTTATACATGTTCCTATGACTATGAGATTATGCAACTCCCATTTACCGGAGGAACACTTTGTGTGCTACCTAACGTCACAACGTAACTGGGTGATTATAAAGGTGCTCTACAGGTGTCTCCGAAGGTACTTGTTGGGTTGGCGCATTTTGAGATTAGGATTTGTCACTCCGATTGTCGGAGAGGTATCTCTGGGCCCACTCACTAATGCACATCACTATAAGCCTTTCAAGAATTGTAACTAATGAGTTAGTTGCGGTATGATGTATTATGGAATGAGTAAAGAGACTTGCTGGTAACGAGATTGAACTAGGTATTGAGATACCGACGATCGAATCTCGGGCAAGTAACATACCGATGACAAAGGGAACAACGTATGTTGTTATGCGGTTTGACCGATAAAGATCTTCGTAGAATATGTAGGAGCCAATATGAGCATCCAGGTTCCGCTATTGGTTATTGACCGGAGACATGTCTCGGTCATGTATACATAGTTCTCGAACCCGTAGGGTCCGCACGCTTAAAGTTTCGATGACGATTTGTATTATGAGTTTATGTGTTTTGATGTACCGAATGTAGTTAGGAGTCTCGGATGAGATCGGGGACATGACGAGGAGTCTCGAAATGGTCGAGACGTAAAGATCGATATATTAGACGACTATATTTGGACATTGGAAAGGTTCCTAGTGGTTCGGGTATTTTTCGGAGTACCGAGGAGTTACGGTAATACGGGGGAAGAAGTATATGGTCCTTATTGGGCTTTAGGGGAGAGAGAGAGGCAGGCCGCGCACCCCCCAATGACTAGTCCGAATTGGACTAGGGGGAGGGGCGGCGCCCCCTCCTTTCTTCTCTTCTCTCTTCCCCTTCCTTGTCTCCTACTCCTACTACTTGGAAGGGGAGGAATCCTACTCCCGGTGGGAGTAGGACTCCTCCAGGGCGCGCCATAGGGGCCGGCCCTCTCCCCCCTCCACTCCTTTATATACGTGGCCATGGGGCACCCCATAGAGACACAAGTTGATATGTTGATCTATTCCAGCCGTGTGCGGTGCCCCCCTCCACCATATTCCACCTCGGTCATATCGTAGCAGTGCTTAGGCGAAGCCCTGCATCGGTAGCAACATCATCACCGTCATCACGCCATCGTGCTGATGAAACTCTCCCGTGAAGCTCTGCTGGATCAGAGTTCACGGGACGTCATCGAGCTGAATGTGTGCTGAACTCGGAGGTGCCGTACATTCGGTACTTGGATCGGGCGGATCGTGAAGACGTACGACTACATCAACTACGTTGTGCTAATGCTTCCGCTTTCGATCTATGAGGGTACGTAGACAACACTCTCCCCTCTCATTGCTATGCATCACCATGATCCTATTTGTGCGTAGGATTTTTTTTGAAATTACTACGTTTCCCAACAACCTTCAGATCAAGATCATAGAATTTGGCTCCACAATCCTCTCCAGGCTCTCCTGATTCTGAGTCAGGGTGGCCAAGCCCTTCTCAATCCTTAGTGTAGCTTGAATCAGATAGCCTAACTGATCTTGTTTGCTCTTCAGGAAGAATCGAGATGCGTCTTCAACACTTGGCATCTGGGCAGCTTTCTCAGCCTTTTCCTTGGCTCTCTTCTCCTGGACTTGAGCTGATGATGGTTCCTCCTCATTCATTACAATAGTGTTGTCTTCAAATTCAGGATATAGAGGTAGATGCTCCTTGTCCAGCAAATAAGTCCCTGTGCCCATCTTAGAATTGATGAGCTCCTGAATATGTGGAGCATATCCACAACTCCTCTTTTGTTCAGCGGCAGTCCTCTTGATCGTTTCGACAATCAAACTCATAACTTTGAACTTTTGGGGAACATAAAAAATTTGCAGCATGTTGATGGAGTGTCCTCGGATCATCTTGTGATCTTCTGACTTGGGTAGCAATGTGTTCCTTAAGATCCAGTTGATCATAGGCAGACCAGACAACAAGAAATGCACAGATCCAAGCTTGTGAGTTTCCAAAGCCTTATCAGGGATCTCCTTGTACATGTTTACCATTGAGTTGTGGTCTTTCTTCTTGGTGGCATACACATCCAAGTCATCTTCATGTTCTTTGGGGGCATTGATTAGCTTGGCCCATTCTTCAACTGTGGACTGGTACCTGGTACCCTCAGACATTCAAACTATCCTTCCATCTGGATAGAAGTGGGCAGTGGAGTAGAAGTGCATGATCAATTCATCATTCCACTTGGTGAGCTTTTGTCCAACGAATTCATCAACTCCACATGCCTTAAAGTTGTCATACACTCCAGGGAAGTGATCTTCATTTTCCTGGATGAACTCCTAGTCTACCCATTTCATGGCACACACTATGGGATTTTGTCAAGCAAAATTGTCTCATAGAAATCTTATTGTTCCTTTGTATGGAACCTGTAGTCAACTGCAGTCCTCCTCCTAACAGCATAGGGATCAGACTGTCTCCATAATCTCAATCCTGCATCTTTCTTGATGTGCATGTCCTTAGCGACTGGATGAGCATCATTGTGGTCAGGAATTTTGGGCTTTAACTTCCTCAAAACATGAGAATCATCTTCCTCTTCTCCAGCTTCAGGCACTGGGGCCTTGTTCTTCTCCTTAGTAGTATACTCCTGGTGTTCCTCTTGGGCTTTGGGGGTTTCTGAGCAGCAGCCTTGCGAGCAGATTTGGGCTTAGATGGAGCAGCCCCTGACTTGACTGCATCTCCCATAAGCTTCTGAGCCTTAGGAGCTGGTGCAACATCCTCTTCCTCCTCCTCTTCTTCTGGATCTCTCATAATTGAGGATCTTCCAAGCACTCTGGCAGTGGTCTTCTTGACCCTTTCCTTCCTTTTCTTTCCTTCTCCAACAACCTCTTCAATTGGCTTGGAGGTTTCAACAGTTGAGGCTCTCACCTTTAAGGTTGGCACCCTCTTGGCAGGGGCCTTCTTGTGCAAGCCAGGCTTAGTTGATGCAACCATGCCATACTCCTTCTTCAACACTTTCTTCTTGGAGCTGACTTCCTCCTCAACAGCCACATAGTCCTCATCTTTAGAGTCTACGGTTTTCTTCTTCCTTGTCCTTGTGGCTCCCTTGGGCAAGTTGCTTGGTGTGCTCCTGCTGCCATCATCAGAAGTGATGGAGGGACTAGTTCCCTCACCCAATTGTACATGTTCCTCTGACTTGTTATGGCTATCGCTCTGGTCAGACATTTCTGCAAACTTACTGACAGTAGACCCTGTCAATAGATATGTATGAGGTAGAGTGGATGAACATCACAAAGTGCAGAGTTTTTGCAAAAAGAATGACTTAAAAACTTAGTTTTAGTTCTTCACAGAAAGCATTTTGGAGCTACCAATTTTTAAACTCAGTGATACCGAAGCAGCTTTTGGAACCTAAACTAGTGAACTCGGTCAGACCGAGTCACTGTTCGGTGGCACCGAGACTGCTAGGGTTTCACAAAGAATCGAACTCAGTCACACCGATTTGCAGTTTTCGGTCAGACCAAAAGTGCAACTGCAATGGCCTAAGCCAAGTCAGTGAGACCGATTTCTACAATTCGGTCGGTCCGAGATGAGTCCGGCGGAGACCTAACCCTAAATTTTCAAATCAAACCTAACCTAAGGGATGTTTTTAGTGGATAGATTGATTGCATACGTGGTCATGATCATGGCAAAGTAATGTGCTATGAATCGGAGTTAAAGGAATATCACAAAAGATCAAACTCATACCCTAATTCGGCGGAGTTCGCTACTACGGCAACAGAGGGGCAGAAATCCATTGACGGCGATGGAAACCAACGGTGGGAGGTCGCTGGCGGCGAGAGGACGATCCGAAGACCCGAGGCGGCAGAGCAGGACACATGCGGGATGAGAGGTTTTGAAGAGTTTTCCAAAATATCACCCGTGGGTATATATATCCCGACCCTGTCGGTGTGACCGAGTGGAACAACTTGGTGGTACCGAGATGCAGAACTGCAAGCGGTTACTGCAACTTGGTGTGACCGAAAAGTTCTTGTCGGTTGCATCGAGATTGAAAACCTAGATCAAATTAGTGATCTCGGTGTGACCAAAGTGGATGACTCGGTCATACTGAAATGCACAAAGAGGTTTTGGAAGTTTAAGCCTATGACGAATCAGGGACTCCAAGTGCTCCTCACACAGAGTGGTTCGAATCTGACTTGATCAAACTTTGTGACGTAGCATGAATAGAGTTTGAGATGAGAAAAGCATAGATAGCTAGAGGGAGTTCTTAGGCATTCTTGTCCATCCATTTGGCAAAAGAGAAAAAGCCAAATAATCAAAGCAACAAATGGATGTCCTCGAATGAGTAAAATATGCATCCAACATGCTCACACAATAAAATTACAAATGAAATATGTGACAAAGCATGCACAATCACTCTAGCATCTATCAAGCAATTTGGCGATGACTAGGTCATCTATATATGAGTATATTGACTTAGGAGTCAAATGAGAACATTTGATCACAAGTCATACTCATCGTTTAAGCACAAGTGGGGTTGCCACTTTTACATAAAGCATTGTTGTGCTCACATCATTAGAGTTGCTTTAGCTCAATTGATTAGAGTAAGGCTCCCCCTAGATGTGATATCCCCCCTAAGAGGGATGAACTGACCTTGGGTTTTTGTCGATGATGACTTCATGTAGGTGTTGAAGATGTAGATGCTCAATGTTTATGTAGATCATTCGGAGCAATCTTTTGGAGCGAGTTGCACTTTCAATACCTACACGGGTTAGTCCCACAAGGAACAAACAAGGATATCCATAGACATAGAGTGAAGTTCACATTGGATGATGTCCATGAAAGCATTAGGTTACCTTGTCCCTTGTCTTACCGCAAGAGGGTTTGTGACTCCTTGAACTAGTGCAAGATGTGGATTTTTTTTGCACTTGTCCTTACCAAAATGATATGAGTGAAGTATGTTGGCGGAGTCACCCTCAAGAGCTCTCTAGTTCTTCATCTCAGGGATCCACACCGTCTTGATGGGAATCCTTGGAGTTGTAGTCATACTTGATGAAGTGGAACTTGATGTAGTCTTGGGAACCCACTTGACCAAGGCCTTAAGTGCTTCTTCAAATGCATCAATTTCCTCTTGAAGCTTGTCCTTGCCTTTTAGCTTGTGGTCTTGTGGTGGAAGATCATATTGAGCTTGTGTTCCTTGGAAAGAAGTAGGATCATACTTCTCTTGTTGAGGAATGAACTTTGTCTTGGGGTATTGATCTTCTTCCCACTCAACACCATTTGCATTGAACTTTCATTCAAAACCAACACCTTGATTCTTCCGGTGTCTTCCTTGCTTGCGTACAATTTCCTCAAATTGCTTACTTCCGGCAAGGCTCTTGTAAACACCTGTCTCTATAATTCCCTTCAATAAGCTATTTTCTTGCTCAAGTGTAACTTGGCTAAGAGAATCATTAGTGGAATCAAGAGAACTACGTACTAGAAGCAACAACATTGGATTTAGCATGATTGTTGTTACTACTAGAAGAAGAATCTTTCTTGTTCTTGTTGCTAGATTTAACTTGTGGAATGTAAGTAGACAAGAGTAAATGCTTGGCAATGTAACAAGAACTTTTCTTGCAAAGATCATCATTGATTTCTTTTAAGAACTCATGCTCTTGCTCAAGGTTGAGCTTTTCAAAACGTAGCTTCTCATGAGTCTTTAAAAGTTCTCTATGATCTTCCAAGGTAGTTTCATGAGCTAACTTAAGAGTTTTTTGTTCTTTAGTTAGATGCTCAATCTCCTTCTTATCATTTTCATTCGTTTTATCTTGATTAGCATGATTAATAGCAAGTTCATAGTTTTCATAACTAGAGTTGTCAACAAGTAAATCATCATCACCTAGCAAATCATCTTCATCACTATTGAAATCAACATACTAGGGGTGTGATACCTTTGGGCCTTTAGCCATGAAGCATCTTCCAATTCCTTCATTTGGTGACTCAAATATGTCGTAGGAGTTGGTTGACACAAGTGCCAGACCGGCAACACCTTCATCTTGAGTATATTCGGAGTCGGAGTGATAACTTCTCTCGGAGTGATCGTTGGAGTCGGAGCCGGATACCCACTCACCAACATGAGCTTGATGTATTTGTTTTGTGTAGCTCTTTGATGTCTTGACCTTCCTTTCCAAATCCTTGCTTCTCCGTGATGTTCTTCGTTCATAACGGTCATCTCTACTCCTTCTCTCTCTTGGTGGTGATTCTTCTCTTCTACTTCTTCTTTTGTAGGGAGAATCTTCTCTTCTTTTGCAGGGAGCCGTACACTCATTGGAATAGTGTCCGGGTCTTCAACAATTGTAGCAATTGCACTCACGACTAGAAGATCTTTTGTCATTGTAGGACCTTGTCTTGGAACTTCTTTCCTTGCTTCTACTCTTGTAAAACTTGTTGAAGTTCTTCACCATTAGGCTCAATTCTTCGTTGAAGGTTTGTTTCTCACTTGATGATGTGGGAGCATGATGTCTACTACACAACCTTCTTCTTGTAGACGTTGTTGGGCCTCCAAGTGCAGAGGTTTGTAGGACAATAGCAAATTTCCCTCAAGTGGATGACCTAAGGTTTATCAATCGGTAGGAGGCATAGGATGAAGATGGTCTCTCTCAAGCAACCCTTCAACCAAATAACAAAGAGTATCTTGTGTCCCCAACACACCCAATACAATGGTAAATTGTATAGGTGCACTAGTTCGGCGAAGAGATGGTGATACAAGTGGTATATGGATGGTAGATAAAGGTTTTTGTAATCTGAAAATATAAAAACAGCAAGGTAACTAATGATAAAAGTGAGCACAAACGGTATTGCAATGCGTTGAAACAAGGCCTAGGGTTCATACTTTCAATAGTGCAAGTCCTCTCAACAATAATAACATAATTGGACCACATAACTATCCCTCAACATGCAACAAAGAGTCACTCCAAAGTCACTAATAGCAGAGAACAAACGAAGAGATTATGGCAGGGTACGAAACCACCTCAAAGTTATTCTTTCCAATGAATCCGTTGGGCTATTCCTATAAGTGTCACAAACAACCCTAGAGTTTGTACTAGAATAACAACTTAAGACACAAATCAACCAAAACCCTAATGTCACCTAGATACTCCAATGTCACCTCAAGTATCCGTGGGTATGATTATACGATATGCATCACACAATCTCAGATTCATCTATTCAACCAGCACATAGAACCTCAAAGAGTGCCCCAAAGTTCCTACCGGAGAATCACGACGAAAACGTGTGCCAACCACTATGCATAGGTTCATGGGTGGAACCCGCAAGTTGATCACCAAAACATACATCAAGTGAATCACGTGGTATCCCATTGTCACCACAGATACACACGATAAGACATACATCAAGTGTTCTCAAATCTTTAAAGACTCAATCCGATAAGATAACTTCAAAGGGAAAACTCAATCCATTACAAGAGAGTAGAGGGGGGAGAAAACATCATAGGATCCAAATATAATAGCAAAGCTCGCGATACATCAAGATCATACCACCTCAAGAACACGAGAGAGAGAGAGAGATCAAACACATAACTACTGGTACATACCCTCAGCCCCGAGGGAGAACTACTCCCTCCTCGTTATGGAGAGCACCGGGATGATGAAGATGGCCACCGGAGAGGGATTGCCCCCTCCGGCAGGGTGCCGGAACGGGTCAAGATTGGTTTTCGGTGGCTACGGAGGCTTCTGGCGGTGGAACTCCCGATCTATTGTGCTCCCAATCGTTTTAGGGTATATATATAGGCAGAAGAAATACGTCAGGGGAGCCACGAGGGGCCCACGAGGGTGGAGGGCGTGCCCAGGGAGGTGGGCGCGCCCCCTCGTGGCTTCCTCATTGCTTCCCTTACGTGGACTCCAAGTCTCCCGGGTTGCTTTCTTTCCAAAAATAAGTTTCGTGAAGTTTCACGTCAATTGGACTCCGTTTGATTTTCCTTTTCTGCGATAGTCTAAAACAAGGAAAAAACAGAAACTGGCACTGGGCTCTGGGTCAATAGGTTAGTCCCAAAAATAATATAAAAGTGTATAATAAAGCCCATAAACATCCAAAATAGATAATATAATATCATGGAACAATCAAAAATTATAGATACGTTGGAGACGTATCAGAGCATCACATGAGGCTTTGTAAGCTCCACTTGACTTGTTGTGAGTCTCTTCCTTATCCTTGAGTGACATCTCATGAGCAACAATCCTTCCGATGACTTCTGTTCGCTTGAGATCTTAGTAATTTGGCATCATTTGGATCAATGTGCACACGGTATCATATTTTCCATCCAAGGCTCTTATGATCTTCTTGATGATGAATCTATTGGTCATCTCTTCACTTCCTAAGCCGTCAATCTCATTTTTGATGAGAGCAAGCCTGGAGTACATTTCAGCGACACCTTCACAATCCTTCATTTTGAACTTGTCAAGTTGACTTTGAAGCACATCCAATTTGGATTCCTTGACGGAGTCGGTACCTTCGTGCATATCAATCAAAGTATCCAAAATTTCCTTTGCATTCTCAAGATGGCTGATTTTGTTGAATTCTTCAGGGCACAATCCGTTGAAGAGAATATCACAAGCTTGAGCATTGTATTGCAGCATTTTAAACTCTTCCATGCTAGCTTCACGGTTCGGTTCTCTCCCATCAAATAATTCACCTTGCAAGCCAATACACACAATATCCCAAACGGCGGGGTTATGTCCAAGAATATGCATTTTCATCTTATGCTTCCAACTAGCAAAATTAGTACCATCAAAGTAAGGACCTCTACGGTGGTAATTTCCCTCACTAGACGCCATACTCTCCTAGGTTGAGAAATCAATGCTATGATCACCAAAAGCTATGGAAATCAAGGCAAATGAAGACCAAAGCTCTGATACCACTTGTAGGATCGAAAGTATGTATAGAGGGGGGTGATTAGACTACTTGACCAAATAAATATCTAGCCTTTTCCCAATTTTAAGTCTTGGCAGATTTTAGCAACTTAGCACAAACAAGTAATCAACCTACACATGCAATTCTAAGAGTATAGTAGTGGAATGTAAAACAATTGCATATGAGGGTAAAGGGAGGAGTTTGGAGGGAGCAAACACAATGTAGACACGGAGATTTTTGGCATGGTTCCGATAGGTGGTGCTACCGTACACCCACATTGATGGAGACTTCAACCCACGAAGCGTAACGGTTGCGCGAGTTTACAGAGGGCTCCACCCACGAAGGGTCCACAAAGAAGCAACCTTGTCTATCCCACCATGGCCATCGCCCACGAAGGACTTGCCTCGCTAGGGTAGATCTTCACAAAGTAGGCGATCTCCTTGCCCGTACAAACTCCTTGGTTCAACTCCACAATCTTGACGGAGGCTCCCAAGTGACACCTAACCAATCTAGGAGACACCACTCTCCAAAAGGTAATAGATGGTGTGTTGATGATGAACTCCTTGCTCTTGTGCTTCAAATGATAGTCTCCTCAACACTCAACTCTCTCTCATAGGATTGGATTTGGTAGAAAGATGATTTGAGTGGAAAGCAACTTGAGGAAGGCTAGAGATCAAGATTTATGTGGTTGGAATGGAATATCTTGACCTCAACACAAGTGTAGGTGGTTCTCTCTCAGAAAATGTGTGTTGGAAGTGTAGGCATATTCTGGTGGCTCTCTCCATGAATTAAGAGTGGGTGGAGGGGTATAAATAGCCTCCACACAAAATCTAACTGTTACACACAAATCACCAAACTCGGTGGGACCGAATCATACAACTCGGTTAGACCGATTTAGTTCATAATGTGACCATTAGGGTTTTTGGTGGGACTGACATGTCAACTCGGTGGGACCGATTCCATTAGGGTTAGGGCATAACATAAACTTGGTGAGACCGATTACACAAACTTGGTGGGACCGATTTTGGTAATAGGTAACCAGAGAGTTGGTCAGGCAAACTCGGCGCGACCGATTCGCTCATCTCGGTTAGACCGAAACGTTACAAAGGGGAAATAGAGAGTTCGCATTGCAATCTCGTTGGGACCGATCACTCATTTCGGTTGGACCGAAACGTTATGAAGGAAAACAGCGAGTTTGCAATCCCTTCTCAGTGAGACTGAGATCCCTATCGGTGAGACCGAATTGATTAGGGTTTCTGGCATTGCTTATGTCAAATGAACTCGGTGGCGCCGGATAGGAAATTTCGGTGGGGCCGAGTTTGACTTTTGGTTTGGGACATATGTGGATATGAGAAAGTAGTTGAGGGTTCTTGGAGCATATCACTAAGCATTTTGAGCAAGTAACTCATTAAGCAACACCTCACCCCTTTTAATAGTATTGGATTTTCCTATGGACTCAATGTGATCTTGGATCACTAAAAGTAAAATGTAGAGTCTTGTGCTTTGAGGTTGAGCCAATCTTTGTCCTTAGCATTTTGAGGGGTCCACTTTATAATCCATGCCATGCCAATCATTGAGCTTTCCTGAAATATTTATCTTCAAATAGCATTAGCTCAATGAGCTATATGTTGTTAAGAATTACCAAAACCACCCAGGGATAGTTGCACTTTCACGGAGCCACCGAGTGGATTCATCCGATCTCACCGAAACACCTAACGTACGGATCTTTTACATTGGTCGGTCTCAGCGAGATTTACTTTTGGTGTCACTGAGTTGTGCATAAAGTTTGTAACGGCTAGATCTTTAGTGTTGTGTATATATACCCCACCCACACCATCTATGGAGTCATCTAGCAACGAGGGAGAGAGGAGTGCATCTACATACCCTTGTAGATCGCGTGCGGAAGCGTTCAAGAGAACAGGGTTGATGGAGTTGTACTCGACGTGATCCAAATCACCGATGACCAAGTGTCGAACGGACAGCACCTCCGCGTTCAACACACGTACGGTTGGGAGACGTCTCCTCCTTCTTGATCCAGCAAGGGGGAAGGAGAGGTTGATGAAGATCCAGTAGCACGACGGCGTGGTTGTGGATGCAGTAGGATCCCGGCAGGGCTTCGCCAAGCGCAAGCGGGGAGGAGAGGTGTTACGGAGGGAGAGGGAGGCGCCAAGAGCAAGGGGTTCCAGCTGCCCTCCCTCCCCCCTCTTTATATAGGGGCCTTGGGGGGGGGCGCCGGCCCTAGGAGATGGATCTCCAAGGGGGGCGGCGGCCAAGGGGTGGCTCCCCCCCAAGCCAAGTGGGGGCGCCCCCACCCCTAGGGTTTCCCAACCCTAGGCGCAGGGGAGGCCCAAGGGGGGGTGCACCAGACCACTAGGGGCTGGTTCCCCTCCCAATTCAGTGCATGGGCCCCTCCGGGATGGGTGGCCCCACCCGGTGGACCCCCGGGACCCTTCCGGTTGTCCTGGTACAATACCGGTGACCCCCGAAACCTTCCCGATGGCCGAAACCGGACTTCCTATATATAAATCTTTACCTCCGGACCATTCTGGAACTCCTCGTGACGTCCGGTATCTCATCCGGGACTCCGAACAACTTTTAGGTTACTGCATACTAATATCTCTACAACCCTAGCGTCACCGAACCTTAAGTGTGTAGACACCACGGGTTCGGGAGACATGCAGACATGACCGAGACGCCTCTCCGGTCAATAACCAATAGCAGGATCTGGATACCCATGTTGGATCCCACATGCTCCACGATGATCTCATCGGATGAACCATGATGTCGAGGATTCAATCAATCCGTATACAGTTCCCTTTGTCAATCGGTATGTTACTTGCCCGAGACTCGATCGTCGGTATCCCAATACCTCGTTCAATCTCGTTACCGGCAAGTCACTTTACTCGTACCATAATGCATGATCCCATGATCAACCACTTGGTCATATTGAGCTCATTATGATGATGCATTACCGAGTGGGCCCAAAGATACCTCTCTGTCATACGGAGTGACAAATCCTAGTCTCGATTCGTGCCAACCCAACAGATACTTTCGGAGATACCTGTAGTGTACCTTTATAGTCACCTAGTTACATTGTGACGTTTGGCACACCCAAGGCACTCCTACGGTATCCGGGAGTTACACAATCTCATGGTCTAAGGAAATGATACTTGACATTCGGAAAAGCTACAACAAACGAACTACACGATCTTTGAGCTATGCTTAGGATTGGGTCTTGTCCATCACATCATTCTCCTAATGATGTGATCCCGTTATCAATGACATCCAATGTCCATAGTCAGGAAACCATGACTATCTATTGATCAACGAGCTAGTCAACTAGAGGCTCACTAGGGACGTGTTGTGGTCTATGTATTCACACATGTATTACGATTTCCGGATAACACAATTATAGCATGAACAATAGACAATTATCATGAACAAAGAAATATAATAATAACCATTTTATTATTGCCTCTAGGGCATATTTCCAACAGTCTCCCACTTGCACTAGAGTCAATAGTCTAGTTACATTGTGATGAATCAAACACCCATGCAGTTCTGGTGTTGATCATGTTTTGCTCTAGGGAGAGGTTTAGTCAACGGATCTGCCACATTCAGGTCCCTATGTACTTTACAAATCTCTATGTCTCCATTTTGAACACTTTCACGAATGGAGTTGAAGCGACGCTTGATATGCCTGGTCTTCTTGTGAAACCTGGGCTCCTTGGCAAGGGCAATAGCTCCAGTGTTGTCACAGAAGAGAGTCATCGGGCCCGACGCATTGGGTATGACTCCTAGGTCGGTAATGAACTCCTTCACCCAGACTGCTTCTTGTGCTGCCTCTGAGGCTGCCATGTACTCCGCTTCACATGTAGATCCCGCCACAACGCTCTGCTTGCAACTGCACCAGCTTACTTCCCCACCATTCAAAATATACACGTACCCGGTTTGTGACTTAGAGTCATCCAGATCTGTGTCGAAGCTAGCATCAACGTAACCCTTTATGACGAGCTCTTCGTCACCTCCATAAACGAGAAACATTTCCTTAGTCCTTTTTAGGTACTTCAGGATATTCTTGACCGCTGTCCAGTGTTCCATGCCGGGATTACTTTGGTACCTTCCTACCAAACTTACGGCAAGGTTTACATCAGGTCTGGTACACAGCATAGCATACATGATAGACCCTATGGCCGAGGCATAGGGGACGGCACTCATCTTTTCTCTGTCTTTTGCCGTGGTCGGGCATTGAGCCGTGCTCAATCTCGTACCTTGCAATACAGGCAAGAACCCCTTCTTTGACTGGTCCATTTTGAACTTCTTCAATATCTTGTCAAGGTACGTACTCTGTGAAAGACCAATGAGGCGTCTCGATCTATCTCTATAGATCTTGATGCCTAATATATAAGCAGCTTCTCCAAGGTCCTTCATTGAAAAACACTTGTTCAAGTAGGCCTTTATGCTTTCCAAGAATTCTATATCATTTCCCATCAACAGTATGTCATCCACATACAATATGAGAAATGCTACAGAGCTCCCACTCACTTTGTTGTAAATGCAGGCTTGTCCATAAGTCTGCGTAAACCCAAACGCTTTGATCATCTCATCAAAACGAATGTTCCAACTCTGAGATGCTTGCACCAGCCCATAAATCGAGCGTTGGAGCTTGCACACCTTGTCAGCATTCTTAGGATCGACAAAACCTTCCGGCTGCATCATATACAATTCTTCCTTAAGGAAACCATTAAGAAATGCCGTTTTGACATCCATTTGCCATATCTCATAATCATAGAATGCGGCAATTGCTAACATGATTCAGACGGACTTTAGCTTCGCTACGGGTGAGAAAGTCTCATCGTAGTCAACCCCTTGAACTTGTCGATAACCCTTAGCGACAAGCCGAGCTTTATAGATGGTTGCGTTACCATCCGTGTCTGTCTTCTTCTTCTTAAAGATCCATTTATTTTCTATGGCTCACCGATCATCGAGCAAGTCAGTCAAAGTCCATACTTCGTTTTCATACATGGATCCTATCTCAGATTTCATGGCTTCCAGCCATTTGTCGGAATCCGGGCCCGCCATCGCTTCTTCATAGTTCGAAGGTTCACCGTTGTCTAACAACATGATCTCCAAGACAGGGTTGCTGTACCACTCTGGTGTGGAACGTGTCCTCGTGGACCTACGAAGTTCAGTAGCAACTTGATATGAAGTTTCATGATCATGATCATCAACTTCCTCTCTAGTCGTTGCAGGCACCTCAGGAACTTTTTCTTGAGCTGCACCACTTACCGGTTCAAGAGGTAGTACATCATCAAGTTCTACTTTCCTCCCACTTATTTCTTTCGAGAGAAACTCTTTCTCTAGAAAGGACCCATTCTTGGCAACAAAGATCTTGCCTTCGGATTTGAGGTAGAAGGTATACCCAATAGTTTCTTTAGGGTATCCTATGAAGACGCATTTTTCCGATTTGGGTTCGAGCTTTTGAGGTTGAAGTTTCTTGACATAAGCATTGCATCCCCAAACTTTTAGAAACGACAGCTTAGGTTTCTTCCCAAACCATAATTCATACGGTGTCGTCTCAACGGATTTCGACGGAGCCCTATTTAAAGTGAATGCGGCAGTCTCTAAAGCATAGCCCCAAAATGACAGCGGTAAATCGGTAAGAGACATCATAGATCGCACCATATCTAATAGAGTGCGATTACGATGTTCGGACACACCATTACGCTGAGGTGTTCTAGGCGGCGTGAGTTGTGAAACTATTCCACATTTTCTTAAGTGTGTGCCAAATTCGTGACTCAAGTATTCTCCCCCACGATCTGATCGCAAGAACTTGATTTTCCTGTCACGTTGATTCTCAACCTCACTCTGAAATTCCTTGAACTTTTCAAAGGTCTCAGACTTGTGTTTCATTAAGTAGACATACCCATATCTACTCAAGTCATCAGTGAGGGTGAGAAGATAACGGTAGCCACCGCGAGCCTCAACACTCATTGGACCGCACACATCAGTATGTATGATTTCCAATAAGTTGGTTGCTCGCTCCATTGTTCCTGAGAATGGAGTCTTGGTCATTTTACCCATGAGGCATGGTTCGCACGTGTCAAATGATTCATAATCAAGAGACTCTAAAAGTCCATCTGCATGGAGCTTCTTCATGCGTTTGACACCTATGTGAGCAAGGCGACAGTGCCACAAGTATGTGGGACTATCATTATCAACCTTACATCTTTTGGTATTCACACTATGAATATGTGTAACATTACACTCGAGATTCATTAAGAATAAACCATTCACCAACGGAGCATGACCATAAAACATATCTCTCATATAAATAGAACAACCATTATTCTCGGATTTAAATGAGTAGCCATCTCGAATTAAACGAGATCCTGATACAATGTTCATGCTCAAAGCTGGCACTAAATAACAATTATTGAGGTTTAAAACTAATCCCGTAGGTAAATGTAGAGGCAGCGTGCCGACGGCGATCACATCGACCTTGGAACCATTCCCGACGCGCATCGTCACCTCGTCCTTCGCTAGTCTCCGTTTATTCCGCAGCTCCTGCTTTGAGTTGCAAATGTGAGCAACCGCACCGGTATCAAATACCCAGGAGCTACTACGAGTACTGGTAAGGTACACATCAATTACATGTATATCACATATACCTTTAGTGTTTCCGGACTTCTTGTCCGCTAAGTATTTGGGGCAGTTCCGCTTCCAGTGACCACTTGCCTTGCAATAAAAACACTCAGTCTCGGGCTTGGGTCCATTCTCTGGCTTCTTCGCAGCAGCTTGCTTACCGGGCGCGGCAACTCCCTTGCCGTCCTTCTTGAAGTTCTTCTTACCCTTGCCTTTCTTGAACTTAGTGGTTTTATTCACCATCAACACTTGATGTTCCTTTTTGATTTCCACCTCTGCTGATTTCAGCATTGAATATACCTCAGCAATGGTCTTTTCCATCCCCTGCATATTGAAGTTCATCACAAAGCTCTTGTAGCTTGGTGGAAGCGACTGAAGGATTCTGTCAATGACCGCGTCATCCGGGAGATTAACTCCCAGCTGAGTCAAGTGGTTATGCAACCCAGACATTTTGAGTATGTGCTCACTGACAGAACTATTTTCCTCCATCTTACAGCTGAAGAACTTGTCGGAGACTTCATATCTCTCGACCCGGGCATGAGCTTGAAAAACCATTTTCAGCTCTTCGAACATCTCATATGCTCCGTGTCTCTCAAAACGCTTTTGGAGCCCCGGTTCTAAGCTGTAAGGCATGCCGCACTGAATGAGGGAGTAATCATCAGCACGTGACTGCCAATCGTTCAGAACGTCTTGGTTCTCTGGGACAGGTGCGTCACCTAGCAGTGCTTCTAGGACATAATCTTTCTTGGCAGCTATGAGGATGATCCTCAGGTTCCAGACCCAGTCCGTGTAGTTGCTGCCATCGTCTTTCAGTTTGGTTTTCTCTAGGAACGCGTTGAAGTTGAGGACAACGTGGGCCATTTGATCTACAAGACATATTGTAAAGATTTTAGACTAAGTTCATGATAATTAAGTTCATTAATCAAATTATTCAATGAACTCCCACTCAGATAGACATCCCTCTAGTCATCTAAGTGAAGCATGATCCGAGTCAACTAGGCCGTGTCCGATCATCACGTGAGACGGACTAGTCAACGTTGGTGAACATCTTCATGTTGATCGTATCTTCTATACGACTCATGCTCGACCTTTCGGTCTTCTATGCTCCGAGGCCATGTCTGTACATGCTAGGCTCGTCAAGTCAACCTAAGTGTATTGCGTGTGTAAATATGGCTTACACCCGTTGTATTCGAACGTTAGAATCTATCACACCCGATCATCACGTGGTGCTTCGAAACAATGAACCTTCGCAATGGTGCACAGTTAGGGGGAACACTTTCTTGAAATTATTACGAGGGGTCATCTTATTTAAGCTACCATCGTTCTAAGAAAATAAGATGTAAACAATGATAAACATCACATGCAATCAAATAGTGACATGATATGGCCAATATCATTTGCTCCTTTTGATCTCCATCTTCGGGGCTCCATGATCATCGTTGTCACCGACATGACACCATGATCTCCATCATCATGATCTCCATCATCGTGTCTTCTTGAAGTTGTCTCGTCATCTATTACTTCTACTACTATGGCTAACGGTTTAGCAATAAAGTAAAGTAATTACATGACGTTATATGTTGACACGCAGGTCACAAATAAATTAAGACAACTCCTATGGCTCCTACCGGTTATCATACTCATCGACATGCAAGTCGTGATTCCTATTACAAGAACATGATCATCTCATACATCACATATATCATTCATCACATCCTTTGGCCATATCACATCACAAAACACTTGCTGCAAAAAACAAGTTAGACGTCCTCTAATTGTTGTTGCAAGTTTTTACGTGGCTGTTATAGGTTTCTAGCAAGAACGTTTCTTACATACGCCAAAACCACAACGTGAATTGCCAATTTCTATTTACCCTTCATAAGGACCATGTTCATCGAATCCGATCCGACTAAAGTGGGAGAGACAGACACCCGCCAGCCACCTTATGCAACTAGTGCATGTCAATCGGTGGAACCAGTCTCACGTAAGCGTACGTGTAAGGTCGGTCCAGGCTGCTTCATCCCACGATGCCGCTGAATCAAGATAAGACTAGTAGCGGCAAGCAAATTGACAATATCGACGCCCACAACTGCTTTGTGTTCTACTCGTGCATAGAAATTACGCATAGACCTAGCTCATGATGCCACTGTTGGGGAACGTAGCAGAATTTTAAAATTTTCTACGCATCACCAAGATCAATCTATGGAGTCATATAGCAACGAGGATAGAGGAGTGCATCTACATACCCTTGTAGATCGCGTGTGGAAGTGTTCAAGAGAACGGGGTTGATGGAGTCGTACTCGACGTGATCCAAATCACCGATGACCAAGTGCCGAACGGACAACACCTCCGCATTCAACACACTTAAGGTTGGGAGACGTCTCCTCCTTCTTGATCTAGCAAGGGGGAAGGAGAGGTTGATGAAGATCCAGCAGCACGATGGCGTGGTGGTGGATGCAGCAGGATCCCGGCAGGGCTTCGCCAAGCGCAAGCGGGGAGGAGAGGTGTTACAAAGGGAGAGGGAGGCGCCAAGAGCAAGGGGTTCCAGCTGCCCTCCCTCCCCCCTCTTTATATAGGGGCCTTGGGGGGGCGCCGGCCCTAGGAGATGGATCTCCAAGGGGGCGGCGGCCAAGGGGTGGCTTCCCCCCAAGCCAAGTGGGGGGCGCCCCCACCCCTAGGGTTTCCCAACCCTAGGCGCAGGGGAGGCCCAAGGGGGCGCACCAGCCCACTAGGGGCTGGTTCCCCTCCCAATTCAGCCCATGGGGCCCTCCGGGATGGGTGGCCCCACCCGGTGGACCCCCCGGACCCTTCCGATGGTCCTGGTACAATACCGGTTACCCCCGAAACCTCCCGATGGCCGAAACTGGACTTCCTATATATAAATCTTTACCTCCGGACCATTCCGGAACTCCTAGTGACGTCCGAGATCTCATCCGGGACTCCGAACAACTTTCAGGTTACTGCATACTAATATCTCTACAACCCTAGCATCACCGAACCTTAAGTGTGTAGACCCTACGGGTTCGGGAGACATGCAGACATGACTGAGACGCCTCTCCGGTCAATAACCAACAGCGGGATCTGGATGCCCATGTTGGCTCCCACATGCTCCACGATGATCTCATCGGATGAACCACGATGTCGAGGATTCAATCAATCCGTATACAATTCCCTTTGTCAATCGGTATGTTACTTGCCCGAGACTCGATCGTTGGTATCCCAATACCTCGTTCAATCTCGTTACCGGCAAGTCACTTTACTCGTACCGTAATGCATGATCCCGTGATCAACCACTTGGTCACATTGAGCTCACTATGATGATGCATTACCGAGTGGGCCTAGAGATACCTCTCCGTCATACGGAGTGACTAATCCCAGTCTCGATTCGTGCCAACCCAACAGATACTTTCGGAGATACCTGTAGTGTACCTTTATAGTCACCCAGTTACGTTGTGACATTTGGCACACCCAAGGCACTCCTACGGTATCCGGGAGTTGCACAATCTCATGGTCTAAGGAAATGATACTTGACATTCAGAAAAGCTATAGCAAACGAACTACACGATCTTTGAGCTATGCTTAGGATTGGGTCTTGTCCATCACATCATTCTCCTAATGATGTGATCCCGTTATCAATGACATCCAATGTCCATAGTCAGGAAACCATGACTACCTATTGATCAACGAGCTACTCAACTAGAGGCTCACTAGGGACGTGTTGTGGTCTATGTATTCACACATGTATTACGATTTCCGGATAACACAATTATAGCATGAACAATAGACAATTATCATGAACAAAGAAATATAATAATAACCATTTTGTTATTGCCTCTAGGGCATATTTCCAACACTACTCCCAGAGAGAGCAACCAAGACAGCAACCAAGACGAATCTACACTTCCCATAACCATTTTCTGAGAGAGAACCACCTACACTTGTGTTGAGATCAAGGCATTCCACTCCAACCATTTGATCCTTGATTTATAGCTCCCTCAAGTTGATTTCCACTTAAATTCTTCTCCCAATTTGCCTTTCTCAATTTGTGATGGTCTAACAAGAATGCTCTGAAATTTCTATTGGGGTTCAATCAAGGGTCAACAGAAAGCGGATTGGCGAGCATGGGAGCACTTGCTTCAACCGGAGAACAAAGGTGGTGCGGCTTTCCGGGACTATAGGTTGCTTAACCAGGCTCTCCTAGCATGTCAAACATGGGTACTCGTTATTGAGCTCGATATTTTGTGTGCACGAGTTCTCAAAGCTTGGTATTATCCTTACGGTGACCTTGAGGAGACTATTTTTTGCGCGCACATGGGGGGGATGCAACATCATCTTGGCAATCATCCACTTAAGGATTGTACGACTCGCCTGGACGGTTGGATAATGGTGCTAGTATCCATATGTCATGACAACTGGTTACCCCGGTGAAAGCACATTTGCTCCCTCGGTGGTTTTGACAATTCATGTCAACATACATGTTGTTGGACTAACATTTCCATCCAAAATATTTCAGGAAGAGTTCAACCTAGGCTTGTAGATGGATGGAGATGTGGACCCCTCAAGCCACTAAGGACAAGCATTGGCAAAATCTTCAAGACTCTACATTCTCGATTATGTGATCAGAGATCACATTGAGTTCATAAGAAAGCCAATACTACTAAAAGGGGGTGAGGTTTTGATCACGAGTCATTCTGCTCAAGTGATTGAAGATATTGATCCAAAAACCCTCAACCACTTTCTCACATTCTCCGTCCCACCGAAAGATATTCATCTGGACCCACTAAGATACACTAGACAAAGCCATAACCTAAACCCTAGAAACTCAGTTCCACCGAGATGGCATTTGGTCCCACCGAAGTGCACCGGCAAACTTTCTGTACCCAATCGAGTTCATTTCAAAATTACCAAGTGGAACCAATCGGAATTACCGAAACGATGCAAGTGCTTAGGTCATCACATATCAAAGCCACCGAGTGGATTCATGTGGTCTCACCAAAATGTCTAACGTACAAATCTTTTACACTGGTCGGTCTCACAGAGATTTACTTTTTGGTGTGACCGAGTTGCGCATAAATTTTGTAATGGCTAGATCTTTAGTGGTGGCTATATATACCCCACCCATACCACCTACTCCCAAATAGAGCAACCAAGACAAAACTACACTCCCCACATCCATTTTCTGAGAGAGAACCATCTACATTTGTGTTGAGATCAAGGCATTCCACTCCAACCATTTGATCCTTGATTTCTAGCCCCCTCAAGTTGCTTTCCACTTAAATTCTTCTCCCGCCTCCATGCCAAATCTGTGAGATAGTGATTGAGTGTTGAGGAGACTAACTTTTGAAGCACAAGAGCAAGGAGTTCATCAGCGACAAAAACAACATTTGTTACCTTTTGGAGAGTGGTGTCTCCTACATTGGTTAGGTGTCACTTGGGAGCCTCCAAAGCTTGTGGGGTTGAACCAAGGAGTTTGTAAGGGCAAGGAGATCGCCTACTTCGTGAAGATCTACCTCGAGTGAGGCTAGTCCTTTATGGGCGTAAGTCATGATGGCATGGACAAGGTTTCTTGTTCGTGGACCCTTCGTGGGTGGTTGCATACTTGGATAAATAGACATAAGAGAGGTTTGGAGTTGTCGAAACCCTATCCATTTTGTATTTTGTTGAACCATAGGACAACTTTATCCTCTATGTCGCTGTCAGTATGGAGGACAATGCCTGAAGCCTAGATACTACCGGTGTTGGATGAGGTTAGAAATATTGGGAAGGAATGGTGAAAGAATATGCGGTGCCCCCATGTTTGGTTTTTGTTATTGCTGACAATCTCTATGGACTAATGGTTGCCTTGAGCTATATTTGAAGGGTTTGTCCATAGGATTTTCCTATAGCCATTGTGCTTGTTTCAAGGAGTTTATGAGATTACCAAGGTGCTATTCAAGGAATTATCCAAAGATTGGTCATGTAGAAGACATGATACAAGGTTGATAAAGACTAAGCCAAAGAGTGAATCAAGTTGATTAACAGCCAAAGCATACAAGGTGTACCGAGAGGGATCAAGTTATCCCATGGTATGGTAAGCATTGTCCATTATGCTTTCTGTACTAACCCATGGTCTACGTGAGAGTTCTATGTGCACTACAAAAAAGACACTTTCGTGATGATACGTGTTTGTCACAGTAGGTCACGTTTTCTGTCATGCATGTACACACATGATGATTTTATGACAGAATCAAGATAGTCATACATGTGCTATCGTAGAAGTGTTCCATGACATTACCAAGATTATCATCATGGAAGTGTTCACTTCCATGACGACAAATGCCGCATCATGGAAGTGCTTTCGTCAAGGGTGACCGACACGTGGCATCCACCGTAACGGGTCGCCGTTAAGCTATCGGGTCCGGTTTTGGATCCGATAACCCGCTAATAGCCCGGATCAATGAGGATTTTCCACGTGTAAAATTATCATTGGCCAGAGGAAACACGTGTTGGCTCACCGTTGGGACAGATGTCATCCATTCATTGGACAGGAGGCGCCTATGATACGATGACACGTGGACCAGCCCAATAGTGGCCCATTCAGGTTAAAAGGCCAGGCCTATCAAAATAAGCGGGCCAGCCCATTAGCGGCCTACTTGAGTCAGGCCCATTTACAAGCACGACCCATACAAGTTACACAGAATCGGCCCATCAAAGGCCCATTCCGCATTTGAAAATTTCCAGCCCATTGTCAGTTTTAGCCCGTTAATGGCTCGCTACATCTTTGGGCCCAATTGTGGCCCGAGCTTCTTTCAGCCTGTTAGCAGCCCATCGTTGGTTCCATCCCATTAATGGCCCGCAACGTCTTTCGGCCTTTTCTCGGCCCATTCTACAGTTGGGCCAAATCTAGCCCGTCGTGACATTAGGCGTGTAAACGGCCCATTCGGTAAATGGGCCAACTCCTAGCCCATTTTGTCTCTCGGCCTGCTAACGGCCCGCACAACAGTTGGGCCTTTGACTTTAGGTCCATTAGGGGCCCATGTTCTATAGGGCATCATTCCAGCCCTGCGTGACTTTCGTCCTGTTAAAAGCCTAGTTTGCAAATTGGGCCTCCTCTGCCCCATAACACTTTAGGCCTCTTACTGGCACGTAAAGTAAAAGGGTCGAGACAAAATTGACATCTATTTCCGCCTGCTAGAGGCCCGCGGGCCATTTTCATTTATACGGCCCTATCGAGCTTTTGGTTTGTTAACGGCCTGCTAAGAGCCGTTGTTACGGTGGGCCACATCATTTGGGATCCACTTAATATTATTTTGACCAGCCCAATTAAGGCCTGCTTTGACTACACATGTTTGTTCATTTGTATGGCGTCCAGGAAATGTTTGGGCGTGTGGGCCCCCGTTTCAATGATATAGCATATTCAAGAATTATCCTACTGTATACTATCGCCTCTAAAAACATACACAATACAATAAAAAGACTAAGGCATAGATACGTACAATAATCCTACATTATACAATAAATAAATTACAGCCTAATATATCCATTGGGAATTATAGTTCGGCACCAGTGATAATAAAGCGTACACAAACAGCAAATTACATACACTGGACAAATAAAGCTCATACATCATGGACACGCATCAACAGAACTTACCATTTGAACTATAATCTCTTCAGAAAATAGGATTGGTCGGATTTAGATAGCACAAATTTCAGTCTACAAAATCTACAATTACTTTGTGGTTACCTCAGTGTCTTGTTTCATTTTTTGACTCCTACATCTAATACATGCATGTCTAGTCTCAACTTGTTGATTGTACGTTGAGAATCATGTACATGTTGTCTTGCCACCTCTAGTTGATACTCGAGAACATCAGCACATTCCAATTCCAATCCATAATCATTCGGTAATGGCTATGCCGCACTACTCGCAAATCTTTGTGTTGATGTCACTTCATCCTGAAATGTTTCTATAAGTACACATGACTAGGGAAAAGATATAGTTACAACAGTGAAGCGAGCAAGACAGACTATTTTGTACATGGCAAAGCATGTGATATTTTAAAAATTATAAAAATGGTAGTTTGTGCAGCTTGCATACAGAAATCTCTCTTAGCTCACCAGAGGAGCATGATGTTGGGGCCAAATCCAAAACACAGACAGGTTACAAATTTAGACAATACATTGCGTATAAGTAAGCAAGCAGTTGACCATTATGTAGCTCAATTAAAGTCTTAGGCAGCATAATGAACAACAGAGGGATTCATACAAACCTACTACAACAAGCAAAGCTATGCAATCATTAGCCTAGTATAAACTAGATTGTGAGCCTCATGCAGTAATAGTTGGTTAGTAGACTTCAAAGCTTCAGGCACACTTCGCTAGAGTAATTAAATGGTAAGGCCTTTAATTATGTCAACTAATAGTTATACAAGTACCCAACATCAGACATCATTGTTTGTGCATCTCATTAACTGAGGAAAAATAAAGCAATTAAAAATAGAAAATTAACTATGCTTGAAACAAACAAGGAATTAAACTATTGAGTTGGATACAGTGACTTACCTTAACTGTTTGAACAGGCTCAGCACTGCTCCTACTTCTCTTGCAACACTCCTTCCTAACATCTTGTACTTGTAAATCCTCAATCTTATCTTCATTGCACCCCCTCTGCAAGGTGACACAAACTAGTTACTCGTCTCCTTGGAAGATAATTATGCATACTTTTCAGTCTGTGAACAACACAAAAGGATGAGATTATAACAAAACAACACCACATAATGAAACATGCCACATCTCTTGCACTTGCACACAATGAAATGAACATTTACTATGTGTGCACTATGTAAAAACTAGGCATACCTTCGAACTAGATCTCCAGGTACTCTTGGAGAGCCTACTTTAGTGTACAACCAAACCTTTATGTCACCTATGAGTTAGACAAGCCCCCACTACAGCAGCTCATAGTGTTTAACTCGTTCACAAGCTATGTTAGAGTGTTAGATCAAGAATAACAAGTAATCAAAGCAAATAGTTCTGGTATGGCTGGCTGATGCAAACAAGCAATTGAACAGATGTATCAAGAAAAGAAGCAAAGAAGGAGGCTTAAAGACCATCGCTTGACTGACCATATTTAAGGGGCATTTAAACATCATGTGCAACGTATGAACTAACATAAACATTGCATATTCCAGATTCTACAATGGAATGCACATGTATTAGTTTATGCCATGTATGATGATTCCTAAATGTACGCTATAGCAGGCAGGAGTGATTCATTATTGCACGCACAATTGAATTTCAGGTTAAGGGCCAATTCTATTCCGCCTTTTCAGAGCTTATTGTCAAAATAAGCCATAAAAGATGTAAAGAAGTCATTTTTGAGTTATGGGCTTGGGGAGTGGACGAAGCGTCTCCGGTGGGGAGTACGAATGATCCGCTGCAGATGCGCTGCGGTTGATGAGAGTACCGGCGAAGCAGATCCGACATTGTGGACAAGGCCGGCACTGAATGGGCTGTGGTACAGTGGTGGATGAGCAGTCTACTTGTTTCTAGTGGAGGCAGGAGGGGTAGATGCGGCCGCAGAAGCATATCCGGCGAGGTGGACGCCGCTGGGACTGAATGGGCTGTGGTACGCTGGTGGATGAGCAGTCTAGGGTTTCGAGAGGGGAGGGGAAGAAAGGCCGATGAAGTATGTACGACATGATGTAAGTTGCTCTAGTGCTGTGGAGTTAGTCGTTTTTGTGGGAGGGGGAGAGGAAATGGGGGTGCCGTGTGGTGGGGGAACCGG
>NC_057809.1:406697513-406733749 GCF_018294505.1 Triticum aestivum | reverse complement strand
GGGGGGGGGGTGATTAGACTACTTAACCAAATAAAAATCTAGCCTTCCCAATTTTAGTTCTTGGCAGATTTTAGCTATCTTAGCACAAGTCAAGCAATCTCCACACAATTCAAGCAAGCATGCAAAAGAGTATATGAGCAGCGGAAAGTAAAGCATGCAACTTGCAAGAATGTAAAGGGAAGGGTTTGGAGGATTCAAACGCAATTGGAGACACGGATGTTTTTGTCGTGGTTCCGATAGATGGTGCTATCGTACATCCACGTTGATGGAGACTTCAACCCATGGAGGGTAATGGTTGCGCGAGTCCACGGAGGGTTCCACCCACGAAGGGTCCAAGAAGAAGCAACCTTGTCTATTCCATCATGGTCGTCGCCCATGAAGGACTTGCCTCACTAGCGGTAGATCTTCATGAAGTAGGCGATCTCCTTGCCCTTACAAACTCCTTGGTTCAACTCCACAATCTTGTCGGAGGCTCCCAAGTGACACCTAGCCAATCAAGGAGACACCACTCTCCAAGAAGTAACAAATGGTGTGTTGATGATGAACTCCTTGCTCTTGTGCTTCAAATGATAGTCTCCCCAACACTCAACTCTCTCTCACAGGATTTGGATTTGGTGGAAATAAGATTTGAGTGGAAAGTAACTTGGGGAAGGCTAGAGATCAAGATTCATATGGTTGGAATGGAATATCTTGACCTCAACACAAGTGTAGGTGGTTCTCTCTCAGAAAATGTGTATTGGAAGTGTAGGTATGTTCTGATGGCTCTCTCTCCATGAATGAAGAGTGGGTGGAGGGGTATATATAGCCTCCACACAGAATCTAACCGTTACACACAATTTGCCAAACTCGGTGGGACCGAATGGTTAAACTCGGTCGGACCGATTCAGCAAACCTAGTGACCGTTAGAATTTTTGGTGGGACTAAGATGCAACTCGGTAGGACCGATATGGTTAGGGTTAGGGCATAATGTAATCTCGGTGTGACCGATTACACAAACTCGGTGGGACCGATTTTGGTAATAAGCTAACCAGAGAGTTGGTCAGGTAAACTCCGTGGGACCAATTTGCTCATCTCGGTGAGACCGAAATGTTACAAAAGGGAAACAGAGAGTTTACATTGCAATCTCGGTGGGATCGATCGCTCATCTCGGTAAGACCGAAACATTACGAAGGGAAACAGAGATATTACAATCCCATCTCGGTGAGACCGAGATCCCTATCGGTCAGACCGATTTGCCTAGGGTTTGTGGCAGTGGCTATGACATTTAAAACTCGGTGGCGCCGGATAGATAGAATCGGTGGGGCCGAGTTTGACTTTTGGTTTAGGTCATATGTGGATGTGGGAAGGTAGTTGAGGATTTTGGAGCATATCACTAAGCAATTTGAGAAAGCAAGACATTAAGCAACACCTCATCCCTCCTTGATAGTATTGGCTTTTCCTATAGACTCAATGTGATCTTGGATCACTAAAATATAAAATGTAGAGTCTTGATCTTGAAGCTTGAGCCAAACTTTTTGTCCTTAGAATTTTGAGGGATCCACTTTCCTCATCCATGCCATGCCATTCATTGAGCTTTTCCTGAAATATTAATCTTGGAATAATGTTAGCTCAATGAGCTATATGTTGTTAGGAATTACCAAAACCACCCAGGGATAGTTGCACTTTCAGCCACCCGCGGGATCGTTCGTATCCAGTTTCAACTAATTTTGGACCGTGCTAGTGGAAAGGTCATGCGAGACTGTGTACACGGGACACGCGTCAGTAGATAATAACTGGTGCGAACTCCACCCAGAAAAAAGACAATAACTCGGGATGATGTGTCGATAACTTGGACGTTCACACAGGCGCGACCAATCGTATGGGTGTAGAGGCACGTTCACAAAAAGGGATCAAACGCTCAGCCTATGTATTTCTCGTGTAAATAGATAATTTAGTGCCATTGGTTATTTACTTTAAACATAATGCATTGACGTGTTAGTGTAGAGGCGCAGAAAAAGAAATGGATATTGTAGTCCCACAAAACAAAGGGATATTGCAGTCCGCTACTTAAAAGTGTTACCTCATATGATTACATAGCCTCCATTTCATAAATTGCGTACGTGTTGAATTTATATATGAATATTACATATATTACTTCATAATAGAACCTTAAATCATCCAAGACTAATGAATTTGAATCCAATAGTAAAAATGGTGCATGTACATGATAGTTACATTGGTTGTTTGAAGAAACATCACTGTAACTTTGGCATGCACAATTGAAAAGGTTTATTGAGATAGAAAAAAATGTGATACGTGAGTGTCCAATCTTTATAGCGTTGAATCGATATTGTACCTTTGGCCATGATACGAAGTAGATATTGATTTATGTTCAAGCGATGCACGTCCAGGATCGCTAAATAGTGATACGTGAATGAATTGTGCAATCTCTCTCACACACATACATATCTCATTTCCCTGTGGGCATCAGAATCACACACGCGCACTTCGTGTATTTCTCTCCCTTCGTCAAGGTTAGAATTCATCTTTCTACCCTGTCCTACAAGTCTCTCACACAGAAACACACACGCTCTCTCTGTCGAACACGCCCACCCCTTTAATTCCGCCCACCCACAACCACTAATGTCTCAAAGGATAATTATGTCTCTCACACATATGCCTAAGGTTAACTCGAGTTTCGGAACCACATGAATACATACAATGGGATTCCAGCAGAGCACCTTTTGTTTTGAGATTTCTCTCTCTCTCTCACACACACACACACACACTCACACACACACACGTTCTTAGACATTGTTTATCACTTCATTTTTTTGTCACTTGCATGCACACCGTTTGTTTATCTCCATGATGCTTTAAGTATGCCTCACACACATCCTATCTACCTATCCCTTAATATAGATATGTGTCACACAAACTCCTTCTCCCTATTAGCAAGATGCCGATGCGTTGCATGAAACATCAAGATGCATTTGTATGAGTAGTTTATCTTGTGGAGAAAAGGATGAAGATGGAATGCCTTATTTGCAAATGTGGAGAGGGGTGTGAGTATATTTTTGCAAAATTGCCATAGTTTCCTTCCTATCCGTCAGATATAAATCGGATGGCCTATATTGCAGGATGGCAGGAACACCATCATCACCAACTCAGTTTTTTATAAGAGTAGAGATATGTAAGTGTCACTGCCCCCACCCACCCACACACACACACTTCCTAACACCAAAGGAGTAGGGTGACACCTCAATCTTGATACTAATCCATCGACTGGCTTCTCTCTCAAACACACACACACACACACACACACAGGCACACTACCCGACACCGAAGGAGTAGGGTGGCACCTCGATCTTGATAGTAATCTATCTACTCCTCTTTCAAACACACACACACACACTAGTTGTGCCTCTGTGCATACGACGCACACTCGATACGTCTTTCTCTCCCTCCCCCTCCCCACCCCACCCCAACCCCAACAATGACAGCAGAAGGGTGACAACTCGATCTAATCTTAATCTGTCAATTACTTTATCTCTCAAACATTGTGTCTCTGTGCCTCGCTCAGACACACTCGATATGTCTTTTTCTCCGTAGCGCCCTCGATATGTAGACTTCTCGCGCGAGAACAGCTGTAGTGATGATGACGCTGAACCCAATGTGCTTTGTTTTTACCGGCCTCATGTGATAGTTTTCACCCTGTTTTCTGTTAATTAACAAGACAAACTTTTCTTTGTTACTACTAGTGAATCTGAAATAATTCGGGGCAAACATAAAATATATCACTTCAACCCAATTATCGCACTAACTATTTTAAAAGAAACTAGCTAGATGACCGTGCATTGCACGGAACATCAAGATGCATTTTTATCAGTAGTTTATCTTGTGAGAGACTAGCAAGATGCCCATGCGTTGCACGGAACATCAAGATGCATTTATATGAGTAGTTTATCTTGTGAGAGAAAAGGATGAATGAGGGAAGGCCTTATTTGCAAATGTGGAGAGGGGTGTGCGTATGTTTTTGCAAAATTGCCATAGTTTCCTTCCTATCTGTCAGATATAAATCGGACGGCCCATATTGCAGGATGGCAGACACACCATCATCACCAACTCTATCGTAGTCCTTTCGATAAGTAAGAGTGTCGAACCCAACGTGGAGCAGAAGGAAATGATAAGTAGTTTTTAGTAAGGTATTCTCTGCAAGCACTGAAATTATCGGTAACAGATAGTTTTGTGATAAGGTAATTTGCAACGGGTAACAAGCAACAAAAGTAAATAAGGTGCAACAAGATGGCCCAATCCTTTTTGTAGTAAAGGATAAGCCTAGACAAACTCTTATATATAGGAAAAAGCTCCGAGGACACATGGGAATTATCATCAAGCTAGTTTTCATCACGCTCATATGATTCACGTTCGATACTTTGATAATTTGATATGTGGGTGGACCGGTGCTTGGGTACTTCCCTTCCTTGGACAAGCATCCCACTTATGATTAACCCCTTTTGCAAGCATCCCCAACTACAAAAGAAGTATTAAGGTAAAGCTAACCATAGCATGAAACATATGGATCCAAATCATCCCCTTACGATGCAATGCATAAACTAGGGTTTAAGCTTCTGTCACTCTAGCAACCCATCATCTACTTATTACTTCCCAATGCCTTCCACTAGGCACAAACACTGGTGAAGTTTCATGTAGTCGACGTTCACATGACACCACTAGAGGAAAGACAACATACATCTCATCAAAATATCGAGCGAATACCAAATTCACATGACTACTTATAGCAAGTTCTCCCATGTCCTCAGGAACAAACGTAACTACTCACAAATCATATTCATGTTCATAATCAGGGGGGTATTAATATGCATAAAGGATCTGAACATATGATCTTCCACCAAATAAACCAACTAGCATGAACTACAAGGAGTAATCAACACTACTAGCAACCCATAGGTACCAATCTGAGGTTTTGGGACAAAGATTGGATACAAGAGATGAACTAGGATTTGAGATGACATGGTGCTGGTGAAGATGTTGATGGAGATTGACCCCCTCTATCGGATCACGGGTCCCGGCAAACCCTTGACGTACGAACTCTGGGGTGCACACGAAGTTCTTTCCCTCCTACCGATCTACGCCCTAGCTCACTAAGGTCTTGCGGACGAACTCGACGCACTCGTAACACAAGGACACTAGGTTTATACTGGTTCGGGACACCGTTGCGGTGTAATACCCTACTCCAGTGCGGTGGTGGTGGATTGCCTCTTGGGCTGATGAAGAACAATACAAGGGGAAGAACAACCTCCTGAGGTTGAGGTGCTCTTGTGCTTGCTGTGGCTAAGGGTTGGCCTTTTTTTATCAGATCTCATCCCTCTTGGTGGTGGCTAGTCCTACTTATATAGGCCATGGTCCTGTCCCCAAATATTGAGCGGGAAGGGAGCAAACAACGGCGGCCAATTTGAAAGGGGACAACTAGTACAAGCTATCCTGACAAAAAGTGGTCTTCGTGTGCCAAAGGTTCTGGTGGTGAAGTCGTCCTGGGCTCCATGGTGACCTCCGTCCTGCCATCCTTTTGGTCTTGGTCTCGTTGCACTGATATGGAAACCTTTTCCTGATCCCTCGGTACTCTGCGCCTGCGCTTTCCCCCTTGGTACCAAAGAGGAAACAAGGATGCTACGTGCGCTGGCACCCACCTGGCGCCCGCCTGGTGTCGATCGTCATTGGCTCACATCACGAGAGCCTCGCGAGGTTCGCCTCGCCTTGATATCTCCGCTCCTCGCGAGGCAGCCTGGTGAGGCCGCTCCTGAGGAGGTCTTAAGTCGTCCGCCTCGCGAGGCTTGGCCCCTCGCGAGGGTCTTGAATGCCTTGTTGATGATGATGGGCCATACAGACCTACCAGCACAGCCACGCCATGGGCCGTAGGCAGGCAAGTCTGGGGACCCTCGTTCCCAGAACACTGACAGTAGCCCCCGGGCCCAAGGCACGCTCGGGCTTGGCTTCGAGGCGAAGACAAAGGATCAAGTGCGGAGCGCCGCGGGCCCCAAAAGCATGTGGCCTCGGTTGACACGTGGCGGTTGATTGGTCGTGGGCGTCTTCGCTTCCCCACGCTTCCTCAGCAACTGCTCGACTTGACAAGTCCCTGCGACATGCATGGAAAATCATCATTACCTATGATCGCAGGAGGCGCCGGTTGGCCTTCTTCCGCTATAAATGGGGAGGGGACGGAGCCCCCGTCGCCCATCTCTTCTTGGTTCACTTGCTTCTTCCTCCTTGCTCCACCGCTTGCAACAATGGCACCCATCTGAAGGTTTTCCGCCGAAGTGAAAGGAAAGGCACCCCGCGATGATCCAGAGTCGCTTCCGCCGAAGAAGAGGTCAGTTCACCATCGCGATGAAGCGGCGATGCAGGTGGTGATGAGGCCCTGGTGTGAGTGGCCTCCTCCAGGTATCCGCTTCCCTTGTACGCCTGAGACTAGGGCTCAGGAGGGCGGAGCGACGAGCGGCGCCGCCCGCGCCGCGGCCGTGGTCGCCGCGCCGTGGGGACACACGTCGTCGCCCCAGGGGTCCATGCCACGGACTTGTCGTGTGAGTTCATGCTGTGGGCGGTGATGCCGCCTAGCACCTGGATACACCTCCGACCGTTCTTCACCACCGAGGTGCCGCCGAGGGGCATTCGCGAACTTTGGCTGTAGCATGCTGACTGCAACGCCCCAGCAACGGAGCGGAGATTGGAACGGTCGCCTCCGGGAAGATCTTCATGACCCGAGGCTGGGGTGAGATTGCCCGGGTCTGCAGTGCGGAGGGCGCCCTCGCGATCCACTTCGAGTACGACAGCGCCTTCGTTCTGTTCTTCAAGGTCTTTGATGAGGAAGGCTGCCGCCTGGAGTGATGCCCTGAAGGAGGTCACCAGGGCGACGTCGCGGCGGGCGCGGGGCCCTCCATTGGTCTTGCCTGCAGCTCCTCCAACGACAGCGGCGACTCGTGGTGGTCCAGCGACTCTCCTGAGCCCTTGAAGTCTCCGGAGAGGAGCGCCGATAGCTATGTGCCGCCAAGATCCCGCCAAGCTCGGAGCAGAACCGCGACGTCCAGCCGCCGCCGCCGCTGATCTGGATGGGGTCGGTGCCGGCCTCCCGTGGCCCACTGTTGATGATGGCGTCCGCCATGGGAGGGTGTAGATAGGATTCCTCTTAGTTCTCATTCTGGTTCCCTGCGAAGGATCATGAAGTACCCCATGTGGGTGTGTAAAGGGTCTGTAATGTCTTTTGCGTATATATGCTCCTTGTTATGGAATTGCGTGGGCGCATATCCTGCCTAGGCTCGACCTCCCCTTTCCAATCCTGCGGCGGCTTGATGCTCTACGCTGACAGGTCCCAGTCCCCAGGCAGGATGCAGCCATCGCTGGTATGCCAGGTCGCGATGATGTGGTCAAGGCCAGGAGGTGAGCGGCCCTAAGTCCAGTAAGAGCTCCTGAGGCGCGATGCTCAGGAGGTCCCCTTTAGCGCTCAAGCGGCTGCCTTAGAATGGGAAAGGAAGAGAGTATCACCACAGCAGGGCAGCGGAAGGAGCAAGGCCCGCTTCGGCTCAGTCTCCCCTTTCTATCCTCATGACGGCTTGATGCTCTACGCTGATAGGTCCCGGTCCCCGGGCAGGCTGCAGCCGTCGCTGGTATGCCAGGTCGCGATGCCGTGGTCAAGGCCAGGAGGTGAGCGGCCCGAAGTCCGGTAAGAGCTCTCGAGGCACGATGCTCAGGAGGCCCCCCTTAGCGCCCAAGCAACCGTGAAGAGGCAAGAAAGGAAGGCGACATTGCCGCAACGGAGCCGCTGCGAAGGTCTCGTGTCGTGGCGATAGGTGGGTTCCGTGTGTGAACTTATCTAGTTTGTCTGGGGTCTACTCCCCGTGGCACGCCCGAGCTCGTGCATTGGTCGCTGTAGTGTAGCCATGCCAGGCCCGTGCGGGTTTCCCCTCCCCTCCATGCTCTTATTGGTGCTCTGCGTCCTCACGTCCCGGCCCTCGAGCAAGCTCAGCCACCGCTGGTATGCTAGGTCGCGATGTCGTGGTCAAGGCCAGGGGGTGAGGGCTAGAGAGCTAGTAAGAGCTCCTGAGACGCGCTGCTCAGGAGCCCCCCTTTTAACGCGCAAGCAAATTGCATGAGAGAAGAAGGAGAGTCCATGGTACCGCCCACCACGATCCTCAGGGATCCCCTGCAAGTTAACGCGAAGAAGGGCGCCGGACCACTGGTTTGCTTCTGGAGCGGGCGAGGGGACTCCCTGCTGCGGAGAGCCCCCGGGGCGTGTACGGCCCCACCCTGACACGTGGCTGGCACGGTAGGGTCTGGCGAGGTGTGCCTGGGCACTCATGAGCCAGCGCGGGACTCGCGAGGTCCTACCTCAAGGCGGCTTGCACCCGGTCCCAGCCCTTGTTTATTGTCTTGGTCCTGCGAGATGGTCAGACAACGCAAAAGGGGCCCTGAAGAAGGGTGCCGGCGCGTGGCCCCCGTAGTGGGCAACAATCAAGCAAGTGATAGTCATAGGTAGGTTAAGCATGGAAGGCAAATCAGCTTTGGTAAATGGAGAAAGATACATGCCACCGGGTCAGGCCCGAGTGGCTTGGGGATGATGCAGCTCGAGGGGCGCCCCAACAGGGTAAACTAAAGGCATAAGCAAAAGGGGATACATGCCACAGGGACGGACCCATGCGGCCTAGGAATAATGCAGCCCGAGGGGCGCTCCCAGCTAAACAAACTTGGAAAATGTCACCTGATTCTATCGACGAAGGAGAGTTGGCGCAGCTAAAGGCACGCGGCGAAGGAATGGCTCCTCACGAGCCACCGGGGCCCTGAGCCTCGGGAGGCTCTGGGGGCTCAGGTGGTTCCCTGAGGACCATCTCCATCTCCGCCAGGACGGCGTGGTGTCTGGCCTCCTGAGCCGCGAGGACATGCTGCAGGTTGCGCTGACAGGCTGGCAACACGCTCGGCAAGCCGAAGGGCATGCGAACGTATCTATGTGGTGGACCCTCGCAACGGCCCATGCGCGAAGGCCAGAAAGGCTCCTAAGATGCGGCCCTGTTGATCCGTGGTACGTCGATGCAGACGCGCAGCCCGACATCCTCGACTGGATGGGGAGCTGCGCCTCATGAGCGGCGGTCGCCGCACATGGCCCTTGCGTCTTGCAGTTCCTGAGTGGTCTTGGTGATGAACTCCTGAGCGGTGGGCGCTCTTTGCCCTGTGTTCTCCTGAGGGAAACGTGCCGCGAAGCACACCTCCAAGTGATGCCCGAGCACCTCCCTCGTGGTGTTGGCAAGGTCTGAGGCCCTCCAGAAGAGAGCCCCGAGCCCTGCCCGAGGAGGGCGCTGGGCGTGCCTTCCTATGCGACGGAGGCAGGCGCCCCTGGAGCGGGCGTTGATCCTGACGAGGTTCCAGCCGTGACGCCACCCTCCTGAGGTCCGGCACGGCACAACTATTTCTTCTTCTTGGGGATGGCCTCGAGAGGATCCTCTCTCTTACTGTCGGGGTCGTCGATTGCGGCAGCTTGAAAGGTGCGCTCGAGGGAGCACACCGCATCCCTCTCTTCGCACGGGACCGTGATGATTCCGCCGCTTCCTGGCATCTTGAGGACATTATAACCGTGGTGTGTCGCCGCCATGAACTTGGCCAGGGCTGGGTACCCGAGGATGGCGTTGTATGGCAGACGGATGTGCGGGACATCAAAGTCGATGAGCTCGGTGCGGTAGTTCTTGCGTTCCCCAAAGGTGACAGGGAGGCGAACCTACCCTATCGTTGTGGTGGAACTGTCGGTTACTCCTGAGAAAGACTTGGTAGGCTGAAGCTTCTCATATGGCACTTGGAGGTTGTCGAATGTGTCGACGGGTAGGACGTTGAGCTTTGCACCACCGTCGATGAGGGTCTTGGTAACTTGCACATTGCTGATGACTGGTGAACAAAGCATCAGAAGGGCACCAGCGGTGGCTGCGCATTTGAGCTGATCTGCCGAGCTGAAGGTGTTGGCGGATTGGGACCACTTGAGCGGGCGCGTGGCCTCGAGCTTGGGGAGGACTGCATTCACCTCACAAGCGAACTGTTTGAAGCTACACTGCGAGGCTGGGGCCTGTGCGCCGCCCAAGATGCAGGCGATTGTGCGTGGCTCCTAGAAGGCCCGAGCCCCCTCGTCTTGATGGTGGTCGTCATTCCTTCTTGGTGGTGGCGGCAGCGGGGGAAGACCGGCGTTGCCCTGAGGGCAATCGTCACGAAGCTGGTCCCTCCAGGCGCCCTCGCGAGGATGATCCTGCCAGCGGTCCTCACGAGGCCTGTCGCACCACTCCTGGCGTGGGCCATGGTCGTCCCAGCGTCCGCCTCCATGTCCTCCTCCTCGGCTGTAGCCCCGGTCGCTGCGCTCGGGGCGTCGACCGAAGCGTCCTTTGTGAATGGCTCTGAATTCTTGACAGTCACTGGTGTTGTGGGTGTTCAGGTTGTGGAAGGCACAGAATGGTCGGCTGCCCTGGGATGACTCGGGCTGGTCCCTGCCTCACTTGGTGTCCGGCTCCGCTGCGGGCACAATTTCTTCCTTCCGCTTCACGTCCTTGGCCTTGGCCTTCTTCTCCTCTGAGCCCGTAGCTGGCAGCTCGAGGAGGGAGAGGCGCTCCTCCTCAGCTCTTGCGCATTTGGTCGCCAGCTTGAACAACTCCTGAGATGTGCACAACTCCTCGTGGATAGCGAGCTCCTCCTTCATCTTAATGTCGTGGACGCAGTCAGAGAACGCAGAGATGATGGCCTCGTCCGTGACCTGGGGATCTTGAGGCGAGTGTTGTTGAAGCGCTGGATGTACTTCTGGAGGGTCTCTCCTGGTTGTTTCTTGATGTGGCACAGGTCACCGCGCCTGGCGGGCGGTCACAAGTGCCCTAGAAGTTGGCGAGGAAGTGGTCGCGCATCTCGTCCCAGGAGGAGATCGAGCCTTGCGGCAGGTTCAGGAGCCAGGAGCGGAGCACCATCCTTGAGAGCCATGGGAAACCAGTTCGCCATGACTTTCTCGTCATCGTTGGCTGCTTCGATGCTCAGCTCATAGAGCTGCAGGAACTCCGTGGGATCGGGGGTGCCATCGTAGCGAGGAGGCAGATCCGGCTTGAACTTGCCTGGCCAGGCGACGCTACGCAGCTTGGGGGTGAAGGCGCGGCAGCCGGCCGTGGTCGTTGGGGCCCGTCTCGGAGGTGGAGCTTGGACTTGATGAGGCCCGCGCGCCGCCACCGCGGGTAGCGCAAGGTCTTGGCGAGGCGGCGCGGGGAGCACAGGTGCAGCTTCTCATGGACGATGAATCTCTTGGCAGCTTCTCTCTTCACGCGCGGGCATCGAGCATGGCGGATCACACCGTGGGGCCGCGTGCCTTGGCGCCAATGCACCATCTTGGGGGCAGGAGTGGTGGAGGCGCTCCACGAGCCACGTCGCCTGTGGCTGGAGGAGGGCGAGGCAGAGAGGGGGATGGCACCGGGGAGCCCCTACGATGCGGATGAGCTCGGTTATGCGGTCGAGCCAGTCCTCGTAGAGGTCGTCAATCGGGCGGTAGCGCAGGAGCTTGTACTTCATGAGGAGCGCGGCCTACGCGTCCACGGGAGCGTGATGTGCGTGGGACAAGGAACCGGCCGGGGTCAGCGATGGGGTGGTGGTGCGGCCGTCCTGCCGCACCGACGAGTGCAGCGAGGACGCTTGCTGCTCGTTCCCTGCCGGGCCGGTCGCAGCGTTGGCGGCAGGCGACGGGGAACGACGAGGTGGCTCGCGGACGGGAGCTGTCTAAGCAACGCGGGCAGTGAGGGCAGCCCGGCGCTTAGCTCGAGCACAGTGAGCGTCCGCCATAGAGATGACGGAGCGGCGGAGCGACGGAGCGCCGATCGACGAAAGGGAAGCTACGGTGCACCCCTACCTGGTGCGCCAAATGTGGAATCACGGGTTCCGACAAACCCTTGAGGTTTGAACTCTGGGGTGCGTGCGAAGTTCTTTCCCTCCGACCGATCTACGCCCTAGATCACTAAGGTCTTGCGGACGAACTCGATGCACTCGCAACATAAGGACACTAGGTTTATACTGGTTCGGGCCACCATTGCGGTGTAATACCCTACTCCAGTGCGGTGGTGGTGGATTGCCTCTTGGGCTGACGAAGAACAGTACAAGGGGAAGAACAGCCTCTGGAGGTTGAGGTGCTCTTGTGCTTGGTGTGGCTAAGGGTTGGCCTTTTCTATCAGATCTCATCCCTCTTGGTGGTGGCTAGTCCTACTTATATAGGCCTTGGTCCTCTCCCCAAATATTGAGCAGGAAGGGAGCCAACAATGGCGGCCAATTTGAAAGGGGACAGCTAGTACAAGCTATCCTGACAAAAGGTGGTCTTCGCCTGCCAAAGGTTCTGGTGGTGACGCCGTCCTGGGCTCCATGGTGACCTCCGTCCTGCCGTCCTTCTGGTCTTGGTCTCATTGCAATAATACGGAAACCTTTTCCTGATTCCTCGGTACTCCACGCATGCGCTTGCCCCCTTGGCACCAAAGAGGAAACAAGGACGCTGCGCGCACTGGCGCCCGCCTGGTGTCGATCGTCATGGCTCACGTCACGAGAGCCTCGCGAGGTTCGCCCCGCCTTGATATCTCCGCTCCTCGGGAGGCAGAGTGGTGAGGCCGCTCCTGAGGAGGTCTTGCGTCGCCTGCCTCGCGAGGCTTGGCCCCTCGCGAGTGTCTTGAATGCCTTGTTGATGATGATGGGCCGTACAGACCAGCCAGCACAACCACGCCATGGGCTGTAGGAAGGCAAGTCTGGGGACCCCCATTCCCAGAACGCCGACAACCTCCCGATGAGAGGACCGATGGTGATGACGATGGTGATGATTTCCCCCTCCCGGAGGGATGTTTCCTCGGCAGAACAGCTCCGCTGGAGCCCTAGATTGGTTCCGCCAAGGTTCCACCTCGTGGCGGCGGAGTTTCGTCTCGAGAGCTTGCTTATGATTGTTCCAGGGAAAAGAATTTCATATAGCCAAATATGGGCACCAGAGGCCTACCAGGAGGCCCACGAGACAAGGGGGCGCGCCTAGGGGGGTAGGGCGTGCCCCCCACCCTCGTGGATGGTGGGTGACCCCCCTCTGGTGCTTCCTTCACCCAATATTATATATATATATATTCTAAAAATAACTCCCGTGGAGTTTCAGGACTTTTGGAGTTGTGCAGAATAGGTCTCTAATATTTGCTCCTTTTCCAGCCCAGAATTCCAGCTGCCCGCATTCTCCCTCTTCATGTAAACCTTGTAAAATAAGAGAGAATAGGCATAAGTATTGTGACATAATGTGTAATAACATCCCATAATGCAATAAATATTGATATAAAAGCATGATGCAAAATGGACGTATCAACTCCCCCAAGCTTAGACCTCGCTTGTCCTCAAGCGGAAGCCGATATCGAAAAATATGTCCACATGTTTAGAGATAGAGGTGTTGATAAAATAAAATACGGACATGAGGGCATCATGATTTCTTATGCTAAAGTAACAATTCATTCACAATTTCAAGTATGAATCAGAAACTTCATTGAAAACTAACAAACTAAAATCTCAGTCATTGAAGCAATTGCAATTTATCATAACATCAGAAAGAGTCAATATAAGAGCTTTTCAACAAGTCCACATACTCAACTATCATTTAGTCTTTCACAATTGCTAACATTCACGCAATACTTATGGGTATGAAGTTTTAATCGGACACAAAGAAAGATAGGGGCTTACAGTTTTGCCTCCCAACCTTTTACCTCAAGGGTAATGTCAACAATAATAGTTCATGAAAACTCACATCCAATTAGCTATACATATCAGGATCTTTCCAACACATCGTGCTTGCTAGAGGATAAAATGTAAAAAGGAAAAGGTGAAGATCACCATGACTCTTATATGGAGTATAAGACAAGAATAAAAGATAGGCCCTTCACAGAGGGAAGCAGAGGTTGTCATGTGCTTTTATGGTTGGATGCACGAAATCTTAATGCAAAAGAACATCACTTTATATTGCCACTTGTGACATGGACCTTTATTATGCAGTCCGTCGCTTTTATTTCTTCCACATCACAAGATCGTATAAAGCTTATTTTCTCCATACATATTTAGAGAGCAATTTTTGTTGCTTGCAACAATGACAACTTACTTGAAGGATCTTACTCAATCCATAGGTAGATATGGTGGATTCTCATGGAAAAACTGGGTTTAAGGATATTTGGAAGCACAAGTAGTATCTCTACTTGGTGCAAAGAATTTGGCTAGCATGAGGGGGAAAGGCAAGCTCAACATGTTGGATGGTCCATGACAATATAATTTATTTTGGATGTAAGAAAGCATAACCTCTCGGATCACGGGTTCCGGCAAAACCCTCAAGGTTCGAACACTGGGGTGCACGCGAAGATCTCCCCTCTACCGATCCACGTCCTAGCTTTACTAAGATCTTACGGGCTAGCTCGACGAACCCGCAACCCAAAGGACACAAGATTTATACTGGTTCGGGCCACCGTTGTGGTGTAATACCCTACTCCAGTGTGGTGGTGGATAGCCTCGTGGGCTTGAGGATGGACAGTACAAGGGGAAGAACAACCTCCTGAGGAGAGGTGTTCTTGTGCTTGGAGAACTCGTGGTTGTTCTGGTGTCTCTCGATCTCCCCCTAGCTATGGTGGTGGCTAGTCCTATTTATAGACGCCCTGGTCCTCTCCCCAATATTGAGCGTGAAGGGAGCCTAAAATGGCCAATTAGAAAGCGGACAACTAGTACAACTTATCCTGATGAAAGCAGTCTTCGCCTGCAAAAGGCTCTGGTGGTGACGCCGTCTTGGGCTCCATAGTGACCTCTGTCGTGCCGTCCTTCTGGTCTTATTCTTGTTGCACTAATATGGAAACCTTTGCTTGACGCCTCGGTACTCCACGCCCGCGCCTGCTTCCTTAGCACCAAAGAGGAAACAAGGACACTGTGCGCGCTGGTGCCCGCCTGGCCTTGGTCGTCATGGCTCACGTCACTAGAACCTCGCGAGGTTCACCTGGCCTTGAACTCTCCACCCCTCGCGAGCCAGCCTGGTGAGGCCTCTCCTGAGAAGGTCTTGTGTCTTCTGCCTCGCGAGGGTCTTGAGTCCTTGCTGGTGAAGATGGGCCGTATGGGCCCGCTCGCAGAGCCATGCCGTGGGCCGCATGCAGGCAAGTCTGGGGACCCCCGTTCCCAGAACGCCGACATAACCCATTACGTTGTCTTCCTTGTCCAACATCAACTTTTTATCATGTCATATTTTAATGAGTGCTCACAATCATAAAAGATGTCCAAGATAGTATATTTATATGTGAAAACCTCTCTTTCTTTATTACTTCTTATTAATTGCAATGATGACCAAAACTATGCTTGTCAACTCTCAACAACTTTTATTCATCATACTCTTTATATGTGAAGTCATTACTCTCCATAAGATCAATATGATCTCTTTATTTCTTTTTATTCTTACTTTTATTCCCTCAAGATCATAGCAAGATGGCAAAGCCCTTCACTCAACACTAATCGTTATTATATATGGCTCACGAACTTGATTACATAGAAGGATCATAAAGCAAAACTCAAAACTAAATCATACTAAAACTTTATTCTACTAGACCAAGATATTACCAAAAGGATCGAACTAAGAAAAACGGTAAAGATAAAAGTGTGATGGTGATATGATACCGGGGCACTCCCCCAAGCTTGACAGTTGCCAAGGGGAGTGCCCATACCCGATACTCAGTTCTCCTATGGTGGTAGTGATGATGGAGTTTTTGATGATGTAGGCTTATCATCCATCTTCCAAGGCATAGGCTCACCCTCGTAGAAAGATGATCGAGTCTCTGGGATCCTCGAATCTGCAGCCAAACTCATCCTCTTGAATCTATATTCATACTCACAGTTTTGGTTTTGCAAGTCGTAAATCTGGGCTTGGAGGTGCTCGATTTTCTCATGAAGCTTGAAGATGGTCTCCCCAATGTCCTTGGCATCCAGCTTATGCTTGTTGGTGAACTCCACGATCATCATGTGGTTGGCATCGAGTCCGCGTTCCACCATCCCCTGGCACTTGAAAACTTGTTGCTCCATTGCTCCGAGTCTTGTGTCCACGCTTCCGGCCCTCCTTGGTCCCTCAACATCGCAGATGTGCAACACCCCCTCACGCAACTCAATGGTTTGAGGGTGTTGCAGCACCTCCGTGAGGTAGGGGTTGATGACCCTCTCGAAAAACTTGTCCTTGGGGCGCTTGAAGACGTGATGGTGATCTAGATCTGTCAGAAAAACAGCTCGAAACAAAAACGTGAGATATTTGCATGGTACGGAGGTCAAAACGTTCGAGAGATTATATAATGATTTTTTACCGACCAAAAGAAGTATTGTGCAAGAAAACGGGGTCCGGAGGGCACACGAGGTGCCCACGAGGCAGGGGGCGTGCCCTCCACCCTCGTGGATGCCCCGTGTCCTTTCCGGACTGCTTCTTATTTTTCTATTTTCTTAAATATTCCAAAACAGAGAAAATTGCTATTGGAACTATTTTGGAGTCGGTTTACTTACCGTACCACATACCTATTCCTTTTCGGAGGTTGAAACGTTCTGGAAGGTGTCCCTTATATACTCCTCCGGGGTTACGGTTTCAATAACATTAGTTTCAACAATTATAGGGTTACCTGAGATATAATGTTTGATTCTTTGACCGTTCACCACCCTCGGATTTGTGCCTTAGAAGTTGTTGATTTTTATGGCACCAGAACGATAAACCTGCTCGATGATGTAAGGACCTTCCCATTTAGAGAGGACTTTTCCTGCAAAAAATCTTAAACGAGAGTTGTATAACAATGCATAATCACCTACATTAAACTCACCTTTTTGTATCCTTTTGTCATGCCATCTTTTAACCTTTTCTTTAAACAGTTTGGCATTCTCATAGGCCTGGGTTCTCCACTCATCAAGTGAGCTAATGTCAAATAGTCTCTTCTCACCGGTAAGTTTGAAATCATAATTGAGCTCTTTAATGGCCCAATATGCCTTATGTTCTCGTTCGAGAGGTAAGTGACATGCTTTTCCATAAACCATTTTATATGGAGACATACCCATAGGTTTTTTGTATGCAGTTCTATAGCCCATAATGCATCATCAAGTTTCTTGGACCAATTCTTTCTATATATATTAACAGTCTTTTGCAAAATTAATTTAAGCTCTCTATTACTCAGTTCTACTTGACCACTAGACTATGGATAATATGGAGATGCAATTCTATGATTAACATCATACTTAGCAAGCATTTTACGAGAAGCACCATGAATAAAATGTGAACCACCACCAGTTATTAAATATTTAGGGACTCAAACTTTCGAAAAAATAACTTCTTTAAGCATCTTAATAGAGGTGTTATGATCAGCACTACTAGTTGGAATAGCTTCTACCCACTTAGTAACGTAATCAACAGTAACTAAAATATGTGTATACCCATTAGAGGAAGGAAACGGTCCCATATAATCCAAGCCCCAAACATCAAATGGTTCAATAACATGTGAATAATTCATAGGCATTTCTTGACGTCTACTAATATTACCAATTCTTTGACATTCATCACAAGACAAGACAAACTTACAGGCATCCTTGAAGAGAGTAGGCCAATAAAAACCGGATTGCAATACATTATGTGCAGTTCTATCTCTAGCATGGTGTCCTCCATAAGCCTCGGAGTGACACTTGCGTAGGATCTGTTCCTGTTCATGCTCAGGTACACAACGTCTAATAACCCCATATACTCCTTTATAAAGGTGTGGGTCATCCCAGAAGTAATGTCTTAAATCATAGAAAACCTTTTCTTTTGTTGGTATGTGAAACTAGGTGGTATAAATTTAGCAACAATGTAATTATCATAATCAGCATACCATGGAGCAGTACGAGAAGCATTTATGACAGCTAATTTTTCATCAGGGAAGCTATCATCAATAGGTAGTGGGTAATCAAGAACATTCTCTAACCTAGACAATTTGTCTGCAACGGGGTTCTCAGCTCCTTTCTATCGATAATATGCAAATCAAATTCTTGTAGTAGGAGAACCCATCTAATAAGTCTAGGTTTAGCATCTTTCTTTTCCATAAGGTATTTAATAGCAGCATGATCAGTGTGAATAGTTACTTTAGAATCAACAATATAAGGTCTGAACTTATCACAAGCAAATACAACTGCTAAAAATTCTTTTTCAGTAGTAGCATAATTTCTTTGGGCACTGTCTAGAGTTTTACTAGCATATTGGATAACATATAATTTCTTATCAACTCTTTGTCCTAGGACAGCACCTACAACATAATCACTAGCATCACACATAATTTCAAAGGGTAAATTCCAATCAGGAGGCTGAACAATAGGTGTAGAAATCAAGGCTTTCTTAAGTATTTCAAATGCTTCTACAAAATCATCATCAAAGACAAAAGGAACATCTTTTTGTAAGAGGTTAGTCAGAGGCCTAGGAATTTTTGAGAAGTCTTTAATGAACCTCCTATAAAAACCGGCATGACCAAGGAAACTTCTTATACCTTTAATGTCCTTTAGACACGACATCTTTTCAATAGCATCAACTTTATCTTTACCAACTTCAATGCCTCTTTTAGAAATTTTATGCCCCAAGACAATGCCTTCATTAACCATAAAGTGACACTTCTCCCAATTCAAGACAATATTAGTTTCGTCACATCTCTGCAAAACTCGATCAAGGTTGCTTAAGCAATAATCAAAAGAAGTTCCATATACAGAAAAATCAACCATGAATACCTCAACAATCTTTTCACAAAAGTCAGAGAATATAGCAGTCATGCATCTTTGAAAGGTAGCAAGTGCATTACATAAACCAAAAGGCATACATCTATAATCAAAGTTACCAAAAGGGAAAGTAAAGGTGGTCTTTTCTTGATCCTCTTCTGACACAGGTATTTGAGAGAAACCAGAATAATCATCTAGAAAGCAAAAATGTGTATGTTTAGATAATCTTTCTAGCATTTGATCAATAAAAGGTAAAGGGTAATGATCCTTTTTAGTAGCTTTATTTAGTTTGTGGAAATCAATTACCATTCTATAACCTGTAACAATTCTTTGTGGGATCAATTTGTTTTAATCATTAGGAACAACAGTAATACCTCCCTTCTTAGGGACACAATGGACATGACTTACTGAAAGTGCTAGTGATCGACTAGAGGGGGGGTGAATAGGCGATTTTTATGGAAGTCTTCAAAACATGGAGGTTTCAAAGACAATCGATAGAAATGAACCTATTAACATGCAGCAGAAGGTAGACTACACTAGGCAAGCCATAGTCAAGTATTCAATGAAGTGAAAGCACAAAGACTAATAATAGCTAGGTAGTATGGATCAGGATGGAAGACAGTATGAAGCCAATCAGAACAAGCAGTCACATAGTGAAGACAAATAGATAATGCAAACAGACAATGACTTCACAAGGACCAACTGTAAATAAAGAGATGGAAATGATAGAACCAGTTTCTCGTTGAAGACAATGATTTGTTGGACCAGTTCCAGTTGCTGTGACAACTGTATGTCTGGTTAGGGAGGCTGAGATTTAACTCAGAAGACCATGTCTTGACCTTATCCCCCTTGAGCTAAGGACACCCAGTCGTTGCCCAATCACTCTGGTAAGTCTTCAAGGGAGAGTTCCAAACCTTCACAGACTTCGTTCACTGGTGATCCACAATGACTCTTGGATGCTCAGAACGCGATGCCTAACTGACTGGAGGATTCACAGTCCTCAAGTGTAACAAGTCTTCAGATCACACAGACATGAAGACTTCAGTGATGCCAAACACTCTTTGGCTCTAGGTGGTTAGGGCTTTGTCCTCGCAAGGATTTCTCTCTCAAAGGCTTCGAGGTGGGTTGCTCTCGAACGATAAAAGCCGTGCACTAACTCTGAGCAGCCAACCAATTTATGGTGTAGGGGGTGGGCTATTTATATCCACTAGGTAACCCGACCTGATTTGTCTGAAATGACCCTGGGTCACTAAGGAACTGACACGTGTTCCAACGGTCAGATTTCAAACACACGCGGCAACTTTACTTGGGCTACAAGTAAAGCTGAATCATCCAGCTCTGGATAAGATTTGCTCTCATTGTCTTCGCTCGAAGACATAGGATTTTGGATAAGCATCACTTCAGTCACTCTGACTTTGTTCACTGGGACCCCACTTAACAGTACGGTGGTTCCTATGACTCAACAAAGAAGAAAAGGAAACGACGAAATAGCTAAGTCTTCGCGCTCCATAGTCTTCACTCAATGTCTTCTCTTGTCATAGTCTTCAATGTGAATATCTTCACATACCACCTTTGTCTTCAATGTCTTAATACATTTTTAGGGGTCATCTCTGGTAGGAAAACCGACTCAATGAGGGACTACTACCTGTGTTATCCTGCAATTCTCACAAACACATTAGTCCCTCAACCAGGTTTGTCGTCAATACTCCAAAACCAACTAGGGGTGGCACTAGATGCACTTACAATCTCCCCCTTTTTGGTGATTGATGATAAACTGGTTGAAGTTTTCAACGGGGATAAAAGTATGTGAAATTGTAAAGGATTTAGGTATTGTCTTCGTAAGTAGCAGAAAGGCCCCCCCTGAAGATGTGCATGTAAATATTTTGCTTTTGAATGAAAATGCACATGGCAGGTTGTACTTGCGGAGCTCCTCTTCTACTTATGAAGACAATTCATCATGCATGAAAGGATATAACGAAGATAATGACATGCACAATGAAAAATGGAGGTCTGCAAAATGACTTCGTGCGGAATTTATCGTCGCACATGCGGAATTTACTATCACATCACATAGTGCCGAAAACGGTAGCAGACGACCATCAAGTTTAAGTGTTACAACTCAAAATAAACCAAATGTATCAAAAGCGAGAGTTGTAAGCACTTGACAAATGTAGCAAAAGTGAAGCAGCCACCCATATGGACCCGCTTGAAGACTATCAACTCATATGCTTCTCCCCCTTTTGTCAGTAATGACCAAAAAGGTTTGAAGACATAGAGCTTCTACTCGTTCCCATGAGGAGTAGGTGAAGAAGCAGGGTCGTCGTTGAGGTTCGGTGGTGCAGAAGAACTTGGTGCAGTGTCAATACGCGCTGAAGTTGGAGGTGGTGAAGTAGCATCATCTTGATCATCTATGACTCTGGCATTAACTGTTACAGCTGAGGAAGAATAGTCAGAGTCTTCAAGTGAGGGAGTCCGACGCAAGTGAGCATTCTTTGGAGGAGTTGAGTCAAACTTGAATCTTTCTGTGAAGCCATCGTCTTGAAGATCAGCTTTAGCACTCAGCAATGTCAAACTCTTCCAAGACCTCCGACAGGTTTCATGAGTAACAAAGGCATTCTTGGTGGCAAGATTTCGAATGCGATTGACGTCCACCAAGAGGCTTTCCATCTAACGCTTAAGCCAGTCATGATGCTGATCCTGTTTTTGATGTAGAGCGACGAGAAGCTCTTGGTCATTGAGAACACAAGATCTCTTCCGAGGCCTTTGGGCAATGGTACTTGCAGTGGCGTCAGTTTGGGTGCGAGGAGCACGTGTATTACCAGCCAAGGGATAAACACGAGAAACGGCATGAACTCCTTCAATGGGCTGGGTGAAGCTTTGACGATCGACATTGTGAAGATAAATTGGCTCCTTTGCAGGCTCTGGGTAAATGGTTCAACAGACAGATCAACCTCTAGCAAGAATACGAGATGATTGCGTGCAGACAACTGATAGTTGAAGGCAGAGTGAAGCTTGATGAGGCGCATGACCCATGGAGCATAGAACTTCAGACCAAAGATGTCGGAGCCAGATGTAGCCAACTGCCTGATGAAGAAGTCTTGAGCATTGAAGCTGATGCCATTGAAGATATAGAAAACCAAAGTCTTCATTGCTCCTTCAAGCTTCACTGCAGATGAATGTCCTTTGATAGGCCATAGAGTTTTCCTGATGATATGATAGATGGTTTGGGGCAGATACTCTAGGTCTTCGACAAAGAATTTTGTTGGGTATTCAGCGTCGCGTGGCAGAGGCTTCATCATGCTCAGCATTTGGCTCATGTTAGGCTCTGGCTTCTGGAAAATACTCTCCAAAGCATTCTGGTGTTGCTGACAACTTAGTTCATAATATTCGCCAGCAGTGGGCAGGGCTGTAAGCTCAATGATGTCTTGGGCTTTAGCTTCATGATGTACATCGCCTGTCATCCACTCAAGGATCCAAGTCTTCGGATCCCCGTTGTATCCACGAATGTGGAGGGTAGCATAGAATTGTAGCAGAAGTTCTTCATTCCAATGTTCCTTGGCAGTCACAAAGTTGAGCAGACCCGCATCACAGAAGTAGTCAAGAGCTTCTTCAAGGAAAGGCAATCCAGCAATGGCTTCGCAGTCTAGACGCATATGAGGGAAAATGCGCCCCTGATTGTATAAGATGCAAGAATAGTAGCTGCGTTGCTGATAACTCCAGAATCGATCTGAGGAGATTCTTGGCCTTGTGTAGGGGTTCTTGTCACTGTCAAAGAATGTGTTGTGTGCCTTGAATCCATTCAGATTAAACGATCCTGGTGACATTGCAGTACCTGGAAACCGTGGTACCTTGGCTTTGGCTTATGGACCTGAGGCCTGTGCTCCACATGATAGTCAAATTGAGGTCTGGGAGCAGGCGGAGGAACCAGAATTGGCCAGCAGACGGTAACAAGCTGTCCACGATCATATGCTTGCTCGATGGTGTGTGGCCTTGGAGGAGGTACAGGAGCAGAGGCATTGGCTTCAGGCAGCGGATTTGCTTCAGGTGCTGCATTGGCTTCAGGTGCATTCACTTCGGGCACCACATTAGCTTCAGGCACCACATTAGCTTCAACCATGACAACGTCATTTTCTTCAGTGTTGATTTTAGTGGTCGCCTCAGTATTGATAACCTCCACTTCAGGAGCTGGAGGGTCGGACACGTTCTCCTCGAGAACAACTTCAGGGTTGGACGGGGTTATAGCAACTCTTTCTTCATCTCTTGGTTCTTCTTCTTGGTCATCGGCTGATGCAGCCGAAATATCTTCAACCGTTTTGGCTTCAGATTCAGGGATGTTCGCAGTAGGAGAGGCTTTAGGAAAGACTTCGCGTGATATGGATTGGCGCTCTTCTCCTTCTGGAACACTTGACAAAGTGACCTGTGTCCTTGGTCCTTTGCGAAGCCTGCAAAACACTAGCGACGCCTGTGGAGATGGAGTTGGTTGGGCCTCAAGGTCTTCATTGTCAATCACCGGAGTGGTGACCTGGGTTGGGGGAGTAACTGGTGTTTCTTCATCACGAGGGGATTCTTGAGGGTGATCAGCCCATGAGACATCCTGAGCAATTGGCGTGAATGGATGACCAATGCTGATGAGTTTGCTGTTCATGAGAATAGGCGATGATACCACATTGTGTACGATCTGAGGAAGGACTTCATCATCTTCAACATTGTCTTGATGACCAATGTCTTCAGCTGTGGTGGGGTCAACAGCCGGAATGTATTCAACCACTGGAGCCTCTGTGGAAGCAGGCTCATGAACTACCAAACATTGTTCTTGGTGTGCAGAGGGAGGACGAGCAACAGAAATTGGCTCGACAACAAGGGGCTCTGGAGGAGCAGCCCGGTCTCTTTTCTTTGTCTTTCGCTTCTTGATCGGTGGAGCGTCGTCAGTGGTGTGCTTGGTCTTGCGCTTGCGGGCTTCGGCTTCAGCTGCCCTTGTTTTCTTGAGTTCCGAAGCCACTGTGGGGACCTTAGGCTTCGAGCCTTTCATACTGGACGGGAAGATAATGCGAGGTTCTTCCTGCCATGATGCTTCTGGTTGGGCCACATCAGGCTTCTTCTTCTTCTTGGCAGCCATTCTGGGGTCGATGCCTGGTCGCCCCAAAGCCTTGCGCTTTTCAGCTTCATTGTAGCCTTGAACACATTTGGCAGCAAGATTCTTCATGCGCTCACGAGAACCTTTTGCTTCTTCTCGTTTCTTGTGAAACACCTCCTTGAGCTCATGCATCATGACCTTGAAGTTTTGAATATTGTCGTGGTATTTCTCATGGGGGGCTTGCGAGTCGACAAATGCCACAAGGGCTTAGTGTGTGGGTAAGACTGCTGCTGATAGGCCCGGGAGCGAGTATGCGAGTAGCACGCGGTTGTTTACCCAGCTTCGAAGCTCTCCGGAGAGATAATACTCCTACTGCTGCATGTCTGAGTGTATCTATCTGGGGTGTACATCGGGCAATACAAAGTGCTCCTGGAGCTGTATCTGGGATCAGTGCCAAGTGCATCTGATCTGGTATATGCCTATGTGAGGCATGCTAGTGGCCGGCCATGCTCATGGCCGTGAGCATATGAGTGCTCATGCGTGAGTGTGTGTGAGTCCATGTGTGTATGAATGGATGGATGGATGGATGTGGGCGTGAGCTAGCTAGCCTTCTTGCTAGCTAGCATGCATGCGTGGGAGTGAACGGCCAAGAGGCCATAGTGGCCCGTGGCCGTGAGCCTCCCCTGGTGCTCCTTATAAAGGGGAGCCCAGGGGACAAGGGATGGCCCATGTGACCAACTTCACTATTTGGGAGACAACAATGTGACATCTCACACCTGCTATAGTGTATCACTATTGCTCAGCAGTGTCCGGGTACAGCCGTCTTGTCCGCTGTATGGCCATCGTGTCAGGGTCTTGTCGGTGCCGGGTCATGCTGCAGTCAGCAGCCGGCTGGTTGACGCAGTCGGCGGCCGGCTGGTTGGCGCAGTCGGCAGCCGGCAGTCGGCCGGGCAGAGCAGTCGGACGGGAAGCCGGCAGGAGCGGCCGGACAGTCGGACTGAGGGGCTTTGCTAGCCCCAATGTCTTGAAATATCGTCTTGCCGTCCTCGGGGTTCCCGTGGTCGATTACTCCGATAGTAGCCCCCAAGCCTCCGGGCAACTTGGCAGAGTTGGGCGGAGGTTTTTTGGCGAGTGTCCATGGAAATGATCATGAAAAAAAGACAAAGTTAGTCCATGCAGATATATCAAATGTTTGCCTTTAGCATTGCAAGTTTTATACGGAGGGTGCCGACTCGGTTTCGTCCGAGCCCCCTTAATCTTTTTCGTGTTCCCTCCGCTTTTTGGCTTGTGCTCTTGCTTGCCGGACAGCCGCTCTGCGGTCTGTGGCTAAGAGTGGGCCGTGAAGTGGAGTGTACAGTACTCAGAGTCTAGGAGCAGATTCAACCGAGTAGATACTTGTAAAGGAAATGGCCGGATCGCCTGATCCATTTTTCTTCCCGGACGTTTTTCGCGTGGGTGGCCTCCAGCGTTCACTCTTGCTAGTCGGACAGCCGCTCTGCAGTCTGTGACTGAGAGTGGGCCTTTGGTACTGCGCACGGTACTAAGCCGTCTGCGGGAACTAACGTCTCAGGCCAAGCGGCCAGCCCCCGGGCCAACTCTGGCTGGCGCCGGGGCGAACAGTGATGCTACTGTCATAAAAAATGCGGAGATAGCACCCGAGCATCGCTCGGGGTTATCCGTGCTTGCGTGATGCAAAAATATGCGGGCAAGGAGCTCACATTGATTTTTGTGTAGTCGCGGTCGTCGAAAACAGCCGGTGCGACTCGGCGCTCGCGGAGCCCGTTGGCGCACCCTCTGGGTGTAGCCTTCGAGCCCCCGGGTGCTCGAAGGGGGGGTTCCAGCCAGTCAGGCTCGACCGGCCAGGCGGCGAGGCGTCTTGCAATGTCCTTTTTCTTCTTTTTCTCTTCTGTCGACTGCTGACAGCCGGACAAAACTCTTCTTTTCTCTGCAATCCTTGCGGGGGCGCGCCAGTGCACCCGCTGGGTGTAGCCCCCGAGATTCAGGCCGACTGCTGAGCAGTCGGGTCGGATCTCCCGGCAACTACTTTGTCTTCTTCTTCGCGGGGGCGCGTCAGTGCATCCGCTGGGTGTAGCCCCCGAGATTCGGGCCGACTGCTGAGTAGTCGGGCCGGATCTCCTAACAACTACTATGTCTTCTTCCTTTTTCTCGCGGGGGCGCGTCAGTGCACCCGCTGGGTGTAGCCCCCGAGATTCGGGCCGACTGCTGAGCAGTCGGGCCGGATCTCCCGGCGACTACTTTGTCTTTTTCCTCGCGGGGGCGCGTCAGCGCACCCGCTGGATGTATCGCCCAAGATTCGGGCGCTCGAGGAGGTCCCGGCCGGTCGGGCTTGATCGGCAGGGGGCGAGCGGGACGCGGCCGAGCCGGCGCTCTTGCCGGCTAGACGTTGAAGCTGGTAGGCAGGCCGGGTCGCGTCTAGCCGTCCGAGTGGCGAAGCAGGCGGGCGGATAGACACACATTTTTTCTTCGGATACATTTTTTCCTAAGTCGACTTGAGCATTCGGCCACATTTCTTTTTCTCTCAATGGGTTGGGCAGTCGGCCCTTCTTCTGCACGAGCAGCCGGCTGCATGCCTCTCTATCTTCTTCTCTCTCTCTTTTTTTCACATCTAGCTTGACCAGCCGGGTTCTTTATCTAGCCGGCATCTCTCTTTTTCTTTTCTTTGTTCTTTTTCAGGCTAGCCGGCCCTCTGACTTTTCTTTGGCTGGGTCCAACCCCACTGCTTCTTTTCCTTCGAGCACCCGGCCGAAGCGAAGCCGGCCAGGGCGGGTCGGGCAGAGCCGGCTGGGTGGGCGCGGCAGGCGGGACACAGCCAAGCGCAGGGGAGCACGGGCGCATGGCGGCGATGCGGACGGGACGCCGAAGGCGGAGCCGGCGTGAGGCGCGTGACCCGGCCGGCGCAGATAGCCGGCGCACGGGGGCCGGGTCGCGGGCGCAAGCCTGCGGAGACGACGGGGTGCGGGGACCCGACGCTGGGGCCCGCTGAGATGGTGAGGCAGCCGCGGGGGACCCGACAGGTGCGGAGGAGTGGAGCCGGCCGGGTTGCGGGGGAAGCCGGCACAGGCGAAGTCAGCAGGCGTGGACGGGGCAGAGCCGACGGCCGACGCAGGAGGCCGGCGCAGCACCGTTGCAGGGCAGACAGTGGAGCCGGCGAGCAGGCAGGAGCCGACCTGGGCCAGCGGGAGGCGGCGACCCGGCGAGGCGGCGAGGCGGCAGAGGCCGGCCTGGACAGCGGGATGAGGCCGAACGCGGCCAGGCAGCGGGTGCGGGCGGCTGCGGCCTTGCGAGCAGAGGGGCCGGGGCGGCGTGGGTGTGGCAGCCAGAGCGGGGGGCGGAGCCGTCACAGGACGCGCGACCCGGCCAGTGGCTCGGGAACTCGGCAGAGCGGCACGGGCGGGGATGGAGCAGTCACGGTCGGCAGCGCAGCGGACTGCTATAGCATCCAACGGAGCAGCAGAGGAGCGCGCAAGAAAGGGACGTGGCCGGACGGTGCGGCGAGGAGAAGGCCGTGGCAGGCAAGAACGCGTCGAAGGCCGGGACACAGCAGCGTGCGGAGCAGGGCGAAGGGAGCTGGAGGAGGACGCCATGGCCGCAACGGAGCTCGCGAGGGTAGAGCAGCCGGCCGGAGAGAGCCCCTGCATGGCCGGTGGCCGGGCAGCGCCCGACTTGCATCCGGGCAAAGTACAAGGATACTATGGCCATTATCTGTATTCGCATACGCGTAGTGTACAAGGGATGTCTGGCCGGTGTATGGGATGATGTATGACTATGGTTTTGGCTTGTGTCTGGCTTGAGTACGAGCAGTAACCAAGCAGTGTATGTGCAATGTATGGCCTGCATCTCGGGGGTATTTTGCTAGTGTATGGTAGGCGTATGACCACGGTCGACTTGCATCTAGCTAGCTTGCGTAGATGAAATATGGAGGAGCCACCGCGCGTTTCGGCCGGAACAAGGCGCAGCGCAGGCGTGCGGGGCGCGCAGCCGCGCGTGCAGTACAATGCGGGGGAAGCCGGCGTGGAGTGGCGACGTGAAGCGCACATTGCGAAGTGCTAGGGCGGCGCACGTGCGTGGAGACCACGCGGCCGGCGACGCAGAAGTGAGATAGCGCGTACATAATATGCACGTAGAGCTAGCTAGCTACAGAATTGATCGAACTGACAAGGTGTTTGTTTGCTCGCTAGCTTCACACACTCGTGTTGTAGTGGCTGTTGGATAGTGTATTGGCAGTGTTTGGCTCTGGCTAGCGTATGACTATGGTTGACTAGCATCTAGCTAGTTCGCAAAGATGGCATGTGGAGAAGTTAAAGCGCGTTCCGGCTAGAGCAAGGTGTAGCACGGAAAGGAGCAAACGCGAGCGGCGCGTGGGTGGCCACGGCCGACCGAAACGAGGCCCACGCGCGGCATGCACGCGGACGGACGGTCGGCGTTGCGGTGGTGGTGATGACGAAGGCGGCGAGGCCGACGACGAGGATGCGCCACCCCTCACGGCCGCTACGGGGGCGGGTCGATGTCGAGCCCCCGAGCGCTACCGGAGAGACGGCGCGACGCCGTGGCGGAGGTGATGAAGAAAAAAAGGTCCCGCCCAGACAGCGAAACCAGCAGCAGCGCGGTAGCATAGTAGTAGTACCACCCCACGGTGGGCGCCAACTGTCATGGTATTTCTCACGAAGGGCTTGCGAGTCGACAAATGCCACAAGGGCTTAGTGTGTGGGTAAGACTGCTGCTGATAGGCCCGGGAGCGGGTATGCGAGTAGCACACGGTTGTTTACCCAGCTTCGGAGCTCTTCGGAGAGATAATACTCCTACTGCTGCATGTCTGAGTGTATCTATCTGGGGTGTACATCGGGCAATACAAAGTGCTCCTGGAGCTGTATCTGGGATCAGTGCCAAGTGCATCTGATCTGGTATATGCCTATGTGAGGCATGCTAGTGGCCGGCCATGCTCATGGCCGTGAGCATATGAGTGCTCATGCGTGAGTGTGTGTGATTCCATGTGTGTATGAATGGATGGATGGATGGATGTGGGCGTGAGCTAGCTAGCCTTCTTGCTAGCTAGCATGCATGCGTGGGAGTGAACGGCCAAGAGGCCATAGTAGCCCGTGGCCGTGAGCCTCCCCTGGTGCTCCTTATAAAGGGGAGCCCAGGGGACAAGGGATGGCCCATGTGACCAAGTTCACTATTTGGGAGAAAACGATGTGACATCTCACACCTGCTACAGTGTATCACTATTGCTCAGCAGTGTCCGGGTACAGCCGTCTTGTCCGTGGTATGGCCATCGTGTCAGGGTCTTGTCGGTGTCGGGTCGTGCTGCAGTCGGCAGCCGGCTGGTTGACGCAGTCGGCAGCCGGCTGGTTGGCGCAGTCGGTAGTCGGCCGGGCAGAGCAGTCGGACGGGAAGCCGGCAGGAGCGGCCGGACAGTCGGACTGAGGGGCTTTGCTAGCCCCGATGTCTTGAAATATCGTCTTGCCGTCCTCGGGGTACCCGTGGTCGATTACTCCGACAAATGTCTTCAACATTGAGCTTGGCCATGTGCTTCTTGAACTGAGCCTTTTCAGAATCAATCTTGTGCTTTAGCTCAACAATCTTCTATGCAAGAGCCAGCTCAGGAGCAATGGCTCCATGGAAAGAGACGCTGAGGCCAATTGGGAGCTGAAGATCATCAAAACTGAGATCTAGGCTGTCAAACCACTCATTAATAAACTTGTATAGGATCTCCACATCAAAGAGGGGAACATCATTGAAGATTTCCGCCTCTTGCTTGCTCTTTATCAATTGCTCAAGAGCATCATCGCCAAGATCGTCGTCGCTAGACAGATGAATGGCATCATTCTTGTTTCTCAAAATAGCAGCAGGGGTCAATGCTTGACCAGTTGGTTGCATGGGCTTCTTCAACTTGTCAGACTTGGAGATGCGAGAGAGATCTTCAGACTACACACTGGCTTCAGGAGGTGCAGTGGCCAGAGGCTTCGCCCATGAGACCTTTGGTGCGGAGGAGGGCTTTGAAGCCTTTGGTTTCTTTTGCTTCACAGGCTTCGGTGGTGCAGGCGCTTCGTCAGAATCAGTGTCATCTGCAGAGTGATCCACGGCTGCCCCTTGAACCTGAATGTGAGTGATGAGTCCTTCTAAGTTGTAGAAGGTCCCAACAAGATTGGGTTCAGCATCGTGTGTGCTGTTGGCACAAGGAGCAGAGGTACCGGGGTTGAAGTCTAACCCTAGTGACTTCTTGTTCTCTTTGGTAGAAGTTTTGGCAAACTGGAAATTGCACTTAAAGCGATTATCTTCACGACACCATAACCGAGAGGATGGGTCGGCATTAGCAGGCTGAGGTCCACGAATCATACAGGGGTAGAAGCCTTGAGCAATAGCTTCGGACTTCGACTTGGGCTGAAGACCTTTATATATAATATCTCCCCAGGGGCCCTTGATGGCATTCTTTTCAGCATATTCGTCAGTGACAAATCTACACTTGAACCATTCCTCTGCCCAATGTCTTTGAATCCATTGGATTTGGTTCTTGCGTTCTCCATAGGTCTCTTCTGGATCTGACTTGTATAACTCATAGAGATCCGGTGGCAGATCCTTAGCAGTGTTTTCACGGTGCTGTCTGCCACCCTTCTTGACTGATTTCTCTGTTCCCATGAAGTTTAGACTGAAAGTCTTCAACACTGTCAAAGTCTTCCGTCTGCTGGTCAGAACGGAACTGGCTTCGGGAGAATTTATGTGATGCTGTAAGAACTCTGCAAATGAATGCCGACTATGAGAACCAAGGGAGTCTCCCACGGACATGTACCTATGACAGCATTAGATATGCGAGGAACTGCTAGACGAAGTAGGAGATGAGGCCGAGCAGTTCGATCTTCTGTGCCCTAACTTGGCGACGGAGGACACCTACGGCGACGGTGGAGAAGATGATGGCCGCGGCTGGCGTGATGACTGCGTCCGTGAGGTCGCGGGAGCTAAGCACTTCATCGTCGGCGTCGTAGAGTGCTAGCGGTGGCGCTAGGGTTTGTGCGAGGAAGAGAAGTGGAAGAAGAGATAATGACTGGGGTGTGGTGAGTATTTATAAGGACAGGGACGACGCAACATTATTACGCAGGTGCCCCTGGCGGTTCACATCAGAAGGACACGTGGCGATCATGGAACTTATTGGAGGTTGTTCCACATTCCCATGTACGCCTGGGTTGTCGGGTGGTCGTTCCCGCTTCTCCGAGTATCAGGCAAAAAGGATTGAGCATTTAAAACAAATTTAATATTTGTCTCTGTATCTTCTGCTGACACGGACGCAGCGAAGACATTCGACAGTTTCAATAGAATGCATATGATTTGGATAGATAGATTTAAGACGGGAGCATAGAAAGGTTAGGGTCCGATCACATTCACTTAGTTCAAAAGATCCGATGAGAAGACATAGCTATAAGTGAATGCTGTAGAGGATAGAACGCAAATATATGAAGATATCCGAATAGGACCAAATCAATATAGTGAAGATAAACATGAAACCATGTTAATATTGAAGACAAACCAAATGCAAAGACTTTGCAAATGTAACGCCAACAGAAAATACTCCAAGCAAAAGTTTGGTGGTGGCGTTACCCACCGTATAGGAAGTATTAGACCCAGACACGGTGCACAATTATCGTGGCGCTCCGAAGTCAAATTCCGTGTTAATGTCTTCACACTTAGAGTGTAAGTCTTCATTATTTGAAGATATACGTTACTTCGTGTGTTGCACATCTAACTCATCAATATGCATAAGTGTTAGGATGTGTGCATGATCACAGGAAATTTGAGGATTCCAATGTATTTAGCTCACACTGCAACTTGCAAAACCTTTCTCATCCAAGGGCTTTGTGAAGATATCTGCCAGTTGCTCTTCAGTGTTGACGTGAATGATATCAATATCTTCCTTCATGACATGATCTCTGAGAAAGTGATGACGGATCTGAATGTGCTTTGTCTTCGAGTGCTGAACTGGGTTGTTGGCGATCTTGATGGAGCTTTCATTGTCGCAGTAGAGTGACACTTGCTTCAGATGAATGCCATAGTCTTTGAGTGTTTGCTTCATCCATAGAAGTTGAGCGCAGCAAGATCCAGCAGCAATGTATTCAGATTCAGCTGTGAAGAGAGATACACAGTTCTGCTTCTTTGAAGACCAACACACAAGTGATCGTCCCAGAAAGTGACATGTGCCTGATGTAGACTTGCGATCCACTTTGTCACCAGCATAATCAGCATCCGAGAATCCAACTAGATCAAACTCTGAGAACTTTGGATACCATAATCCTAGTGTTGGGGTGTAAGCCAAATATCGAAGAATTCGCTTCACAGCTAAGTGATGCGATTCCTTTGGTGCCGCTTGGAATCGGGCACCCATGCAAACACTAAGCATGATATCTGGCCTAGATGCACATAAATAAAGCAAAGAACTAATCATGGAGCAGTATACCTTTTGATCAAAATCTTTACCATTGGCGTCAGAATCTAGATGACTCTTGTCGGCATTGGCGTCGTATAACCTTTGCAGTCTTGCATTCCAAACTTCTTCAGGCAATCTTTGAGGTATTTTTCTTGAGATATGAAGATGCTGTTGTGTTGTTGCCGTATTTGAAGTCTAAGGAAGAACTTCAGCTCACCCATCACGGACATCTGATATTGCTCTTGCATCATGTATCCAAACTCATCACTGTATTTCTGATTAGTGCAGCCGAAGATAATGTCATCCACATATATTTGGCATACAAACAGTTCACCGTGACATGTCTTCGTGAAGAGTGTGGGATCCAGAGAACCAAGTTTGAAGCCTTTGCTCTTCAGGAAGTCTTTGAGTGTGTCATACCAAGCACGAGGGGCTTGTTTGAGACCATACAGTGCCTTGTTGAGCTTGTAAACCATGTCAGGATGTTTTGGATCTTCAAAGCCAGGAGGTTGTGCAACATACACTTCTTCCTCAATCTTGCCATTGAGAAAGGCGCTCTTCACATCCATTTGATACAGAAGGGTGTTATGATGATTTGCATAGGTTAGCAGTATGTGTATAGCTTCAAGCCTAGCCATAGGAGCAAATGTTTCATCGAAGTCAATTCCTTCAACTTGAGTGTATCCTTGAGCAACGAGACAAGCCTTGTTTCTGACAACTTGACCATGCTCATCTTGCTTGTTGCGATATATCCATTTAGTGCCTATGATATTGTGTTTACGAGGATCAGGACGCTTGACCAGTTCCCATACATTATTTAGCTCGAACTGTTGAAGCTCTTCTTGCATAGCTTGAATCCATTTAGGTTCCATGAAGGCTTCATCAACTTCATTGGGTTCAGACATTGAGACGAATGCAAAGTGCCACAGAAATTTGCTAGTTGTGTCGCCCTTGAACGAGTGAGTGGACCAGGTGCATTGATGCTATCAAATATCTTCTCAATCTGTACTTCATTTGCAACACGAGGATGAACTGGACAAAGATTTTTCTCCTGCTGATCATTGTCATCATTTGAAGGATTGTCTTCAGGCTGAGCATTGTCTTCAGGTTGATTAGGTGCATAGATGATAAGTTCCTCTTCAGTTTGTACTTCAGACGGTATGATTTCTCCAGTTCCCATAAGCTTCATAGATTCACTGGGTGGAATTTCATCTAGCACATTTGGCAGGTGCTCTCTTTGCAAGCCGTTAGTCTCATCGAACCGCACATCCACAGTTTCAACCACTTCATAGTGAAAGAGGTTGAAGACTCTGTAGGAGTGCGAATCCTTTTCGTAACCAAGCATAAAACCTTCATGTGCTTTCGGTGCAAATTTTGAAGTGTGATGTGGATCCTTGATCCAGCACCTAGCACCAAATACTCTGAAGTAACTGACATTTGGCTTCTTACCAGTGAGGAGTTCATAGGATGTTTTCTTCAGAAGCTTGTGAAGATAAACACGGTTGATGGCATGGCATGCAGTATCAATAGCTTCAGGCTAGAACTTTCTTGGTGTCTTGTATTCATCGAGCATCGTCCGAGCCATCTCAATGGGTGTTCTGTTCTTGCGTTCCACGATGCCATTCTGCCGCGGCGTGTACGGAGCTAAGAACTCATGAGTGATGCCCAATGTATCGAGATAAGTGTCGAGGTCGGTGTTCTTGAATTCAGTGCCATTGTCACTTCTGATGTGCTTGATCTTGACGCCATAGTTATTCATGGCTCGATTGGCGAAGCGTCTGAAGACATCCTGCACTTCAGTCTTGTAGAGGATTATATGCACCCATGTATATCTTGAATAATCATCAACAATGACGAAGCCATAGAGACAAGCAGTAGTAGTAAGGGTAGAGTAGTGAGTAGGGCCGAAGAGGTCCATGTGTAGCAGTTTGAAGGGTTGAGTCATTGTCATGATTGTCTTCGAGGGATGCTTGGCCCTCGTCATGTTTCCAGCTTCGTAGGCACCGCATAAGTGATCCTTCTTGAACTTGACGCCCTCGATGCCTATGACGTGTTTCTTCTTTGCAAAAGTATGTAGGTTTCTCATGCCAGCATGCCCTAGCCTCCGATGCCAGAGCCATCATTTTGAAGCTTTTGCAAGAAGACATACGGCAAGTTGTGGTCCTACTGAGAAATCTACCATGTACAAATCATCTTTCCGATACCCTTCAAAGACTAGAGACTTGTCAGATTCCATTAGAACAAGGCAACGATATTTTCCAAATATCACAATCATGTTCAAATCGCAAAGCATTGAGACATACATTAAGTTGAAACCACGGGATTCAACAAGCATCACTTTATTCATGTGCTGATCCTTTGAGATTGCAACTCTACCTAGACCCAATACCTTGCTTTTACCAGTATCAGCAAATGTGATGTGACTTTTGTCAGATGGATGTAGGGTTGCCCAGTCATGTGATTAGTACATCCACTATCAATAATCCATTTTGAAGCAGCTGGTGCCATACCCGACAGTGCAGTTAGGGGGATAGACTTCACGAATAGCATTGTGAAGCATAAACATTTGACGAGCAAGAGGATTATTAAAGCTTAGATGGAGGTTAGGACTGATAGGACAAGTAGCAAGCGACTCAGGAACAAAATATATAATAAGACCATTTGGGCATTCGATCTTGCGCCCTACAAGATGTTTTAGGTCCCCAACAATAGCTTCAGACGCATTTGATTTTCGGATGGAGACCTTTCCCTGCAAAAGAGAGTTAAGCTTTCTTAGCCACCCACATCTTCAAGGGTGGCTTCAAAGCAATGAGTCTAAGTGCAGCATTTGAGAACTTTGGCTTTGGAGCCCTAACAAATAGTCTTGCAGGTGGAGAATAGTACTTATAAGAATAATCAGAGTAGTTCTGGGTCATATGAACATGGCGGTTTGATGAAACACGCTCATATTCATAGGCCTGAGTATGGTTTCCCTGCAAAACATTTGTGTTGGTGCGACTCAGGTGAGTCCTCTGTCTGTATGAAGCCTTTGGACCATATGAAGCCTGTGGTATGGGGTTTGTCTTCTTCCCTTGTGGTGTCATGACGACATTCACAGGAAGATTCTCCAGACACCTTTTCGGCACCCAGACTTTATTGATAGGTGGCCCATTCCTGCAGTTAGTACCGATATACCTGGCAAACACTTCACCATTCTGATTCTTAAACAGTTTATAGTTTGCATCAAAGGATTCATCAATAACGATGGGATTAGCACAAGTGAAGCCAGATAGAGTGGATGGATCCACTGAAGGTTCCTTTGCAGCAACCCATGTGGTTTTGGGGTACTGCTCAGGTGTAACACCCCGTATGTAACTTTCCCAATTTGTACTCCAACTCTTGCCGTTTCGGCGTTAAGTTATTTTATTTTCTCGGGTTCGGGTCTTTGTCTCCGTGTGTTGTTGTCGTGTCATGCATCTCATATCATGTCATCATGTGCATTGCATTTACGTACGTGTTCATCTCATGCATTCTCCTCCGGTGGTTATTTCTACCTTTTCTTTCGTGTGTGGGGATTAAACATTTCCAGATTGGACCCAGACTTGCCAAGCGGCCTTGGTTTACTACCGGTAGACCGCCTATCAAGTTTCGTACCATTTGGACTTCGTTTGATACTCCAACGGCCAACTGAGGGACCGAAAAGGCCTCGTGTGTGTTGCAGCCCAACACCCCTCCAATTTGGCCCAAAACCCACCTAAACCCTCTTCATCATCTAGAGCGTTCGATCACGATCGCGTAGCCGAAAACCGCACCTCATTTGGACTCTCCTAGCTCCCTCTATGCCTATATAAAGGTCTCCCCCCGAAATTCCTCTTCTCCTCCCCCCGAAACCCTAGTCTCCCTCCATCCGGCGCGCCGGACACGTCCGGGCCGCACCGGACAAACCGCCGCCGCCGCCCGCAGCCAACCGCGGCT
>NC_057809.1:406690275-406697067 GCF_018294505.1 Triticum aestivum | reverse complement strand
GGAGCCCGCGCCGGCTACCACCCCGGCCATCTCCTCCTCCATGCCAAGGCCCCGGCCGCCGCCGTCTTCGTCGTCTCCAGCGAGCAGCGCCGCCTCGTTTTGCGTGCCCGGGTCAAACCCTAGATCCGGAGGTCGAAATTCTACTAAGTCCCCTATTTTTCCAGTTTCAAGTGCCTATGTTTATCTTGCTGTAACTTTGCATCCGTAGCTCCGATTTGGGCATATAGCATATAAAAATGTTCACCTCAGAGAGTACATCATTCCATTCCATTGCATCATTTTCATTTGAGTTCATCTTGATGCCCGAAATGCTGTTAGAAGAGGGCTACTTGAGATAATTGTCAGATCTGCTGCTCCATTTAGCTTTTTGTCATTTTTGCCATGATTTTTGTGTGCATGATATGCCCTAATGCTCTACATATGTTTTGCTAAGGGTTTTGTCATCTTTCCAGAGGTGCAACCCATGTATTTTTGTGATGTGTGTGGTGATAGCACGAGCTTGCAAAGTCGTGCACTTGGTAATTCTGTTTTCAGGGACTTAGCATTTCCACTAAGTCCTTGAGCTATTTATCTCATATGGCCATATGTTCATGTTGTTTCCTAGTGATCCGTGCCTCTTTTGAGGATGATCAGTAAGGATGTTTTGTTAATCTTGTAGTGCTCTATCCATCAATGTCTTTGTTTGCAATTATGGAGCACCCTAGCTTGAGTCAATCGAGCTCTACTTTTGCTACTTTGTGAATCTGGGCAGATTGTCAACTTGTTTCCAGTTTTGCCGATGATGTTGTAGTTGATCCGTGCATGCTATGTTATTGTTCTTGCCATGTCTAGCTTGCATTTTGTGTATTCTTGATGGGTGTATGCTTAGCTTTTCATGACTTGCTCCGTAGTGAGTGCATCGAGCTTGTAAACATGCCTACTTGAGTTATGTTTCAGCATGTGCCAGTTTTCACCAAGTCTGAAAACTGATTATGTTTTTGCTATGTTCACATGCTTGCAATTGTATTTTCTGATCCCTTTTGGCTCAAGGTCACTAAGGGACTTTTGTTAAGCTCTTTGAGTAGCTCCATGCCATGCTTTACTTTTCCATGTTCAGGTCCTGTAGCATGTAGTTTTGATGCTCCGAAGAGTGCTACCTGATCTGAAATTCCAGACAAGTGTTAATTTCACAAAGTCTGAAATCTGTTTGCCATATGCATTTTTGCCATGCTTGTTTGAACCTGTTAATGGATGAATTGGCCGTAGATCAGTGCCAGACTTTTGTTAAGCATCGTGTATGCATCCCTGCCATGTATTTTGTTGCCATGATTGGGTGCTGTAGCATGTTCATTTCATTGCATTTAGATGGCTACTTGCTGTAAATCGCAGACCGATGTCATATTTGAATCGCTTGCCATTTCCAAACCGTAACTCCGATTCCGGCGTTCTTTATATTGTTTTCAAGCGATTTCATCTCATCTTTCTAGTGGAACACTTGGATTCCCAAGTTGAGGCCAGGTTCTTGCATTTCCTGTCACATCTTACATATGCATCCCGCATCGCATCCCGCATAGCATACCATCTTTGCATCATATTATTTGATCCTTGCACATGGTTGATTGTGTTCTGTTTGCTTGTTTGTCTTGTTTGGGTAGAGCCGGGAGACGAGTTCACTAACGAGGAGCCCGTTGATTTTGCTTTCGAGGATCCAACAACTCTGACTACTTTGTAGGCAAGATGATCATACCCTCGAAATCACTACTATCTTTGCTTTGCTAGATTGCTCGCTCTTTTGCTATGCCAATGCTATGATGCCTACCACCTGATTTCAAGCCTCCCAAATTGCCATGTCAAACCTCTAACCCACCTTGTCCTAGCAAACCGTTGATTGGCTATGTTACCGCTTTGCTCAACCCCTCTTATAGCGTTGCTAGTTGCAGGTGAAGATAGGAGGCTGTTCCTTGTTGGAACATTTATTTACTTGTTGGGATACCATTATTATTATCTTGTTATCTTAAATGCATCTATATACTTGGTTAAGGGTGGAAGGCTCGGCCTCTCACCTGGTGTTTTGTTCCACTCTTGCCGCCCTAGTTTCCGTCATATTGGTGTTATGTTCCCGGATTTTGCGTTCCTTACGCGATTGGGTTATAATGGGAACCCCTTGATAGTTCGCCTTGATTAAAGCTTTTCCAGCAATGCCCAACCTTGGTTTTACCATTTGCCTCCTAGACTCTTTTCCCTTGGGTTTCCGAAGCCCGAGGGTCATCTTATTTAAACCCCCCTGGGCCAGTGCTCCTCTGAGTGTTGGTCCGAACTGGGCAGCCTGCGGGGCCACCTCGGGGCAACTTGAGGGTTGGTTTTACTCGTAGCTTGACCTATCTGAGTGTGCCCTGAGAACGAGATATGTGCAGCTCCTATCGGGATTTGTCGGCACATTCTGGCGGTGTTGCTGGTCTTGTTTTAACCTGTCGAAGTGTCTTGAAGAACCGAGAAACCGAGTCTGATCGGGAGGAGGTCTATTCCTTTGTTTACCGTGAGAGCTTGTCATGGGCTAAGTTTGGACTCCCCTGCAGGGATTTGAACTTTTGAAAGTCGTGCCCGCGGTTATGGGCAGATGGGAATTTGTTAATGTCCGATTGTAGATAACTTGAACCTTAATTTAATTAAAATGAATCAACCGAGTGTGTTACCGTGATGGCCTTTTCTCGGCGGAGTCCGGGAAGTGGACACGGTGTTGGAGTAATGTTTGCGCAGGTTGTCCTCTAGTTTCTCGCTCGCGCCTTGCCTCCTCTTCTCGCTCTCTTTTGCTAACAGGATAGCCACCATACTTGCTAGTCGCTTGCTGCAGCTCCACATATATATTTTACCTTGCCTTACCTATAAGCTTAAATAGTCTTGATCGCGAGGGTGCGAGATTGCTGAGTTCCTGTGGCTCACAGATTACTATTACACCAGATGCAGGGCCTGATGATTCCGCTCCAGGTGACGCGCTTGAGCTCAAGTGGGAGTTCGACGAAGACTCTCAATGTTACTATGTTTCATTTCCTGATGATCAGTAGTGGTGCCCAGTTGGGGGTGATCGGGACTGTGTCGCATGTTGGGTTCTCTTTTATTTTGGCGCCGTAGTCGGGCCATGAGTGTTTGGATGATGTAATGTTATTTATGTACTTGATTGACATGGCGAGTGTAAGCCAACTATGTTATCTCCCCTTTTATTATCTATATTACATGGGATGTTGTGAAGATTGCCTAACTTGCGACATATGCCTTCAATGCGATTATGCCTCTAAGTCATGCCTCGACACGTGGGAGATATAGTCGCATCGAGGGTGTTACATCAGGTTTCCAGTAAGAGCCATCAGCATTCATTTTCCTTTCGAACCCAACACCCTCTTTCCTAGGGTTTTGGTTCAGGATCTGCCTTTTGAGGACATCACATAGTGTCTGATGCCCTTTGAGATTTTTGTACATCCCTGTTTCAAGCAATGTCTTCAACCTAGCATTCTCATCAACAATAGCAGTGGCATCCTCAGCAGAGGGGTTAGTTACCACATCAACAGTTGAAGATATTGCAACTGTAGCAGCAGTAGAACATCCAACAACAGAAGTAGCGTTATCACACTCAAGGCATTTAATACATGGTGGTTCAAATCCTTCCTGAGCGGGACTGATCTGTTCGGCGTGAAGTGACTCGTTTTCCTTTTGAAGATCTTCATGAGCCGCTCTCAATTTCTCAAGTTCTTGCTTCCTTTGAAGATAATCATAGGAAAGCTTTTCATGAGTTGTTGAGAGCGTTTCATGATGACTTTCAAGTTCCTCATACTTAACATGAAGATTTTTTATGTCTTCAATTAAGGACTGAGATCGAGTCATTTCAGCGTCCAACAGGTCATCGCTTTTGTCTAACAGTTTTTGAATATGTTCCATAGCTTTCTATTGTTCAGTTGCAATTTTAGCAAGTGTTTTGTAGCTGGGTTTGGAATTATAGTCAGAATCATCTTCACTGGATGTTTAATAGTGAGTATTGCGTGAGTTTACCTTGGCACCGCGTGCCATGAAGCAATAGGTGGGAGCGGAGTTGTCCTTGTCATTAGCATCGACGTCGGTGACGAAGTCATTGTCTTTAGTGTTGAAGATGGACTTGGCAACGTAGGGTGTAGCCAGACTTGCAACGCCAGAATCGGACTCCTCCTCAGACTCCACCTCTGCCTCCTCAGAAGCAGACTCCTACTCTGGATCAATTTCCTTGCCAACAAACGCACGTGCCTTGCCAGATGAGCTCTTCTTGTGTGTTGAAGACTTTGAGGAAGACTTGGAAGAAGACTTTGAGTATTTCTTCTTCTTCTTCTTGTCGTCAGAATCATATTCCTTGCTCTTCTTCTTCTTGTTGTTCTCATTGTCCCACTGCAGACACTCAGAGATGTAGTGACCAGGTTTCTTGCACTATTGGCATGTTCTCTTCGTGTAGTCATGAGCAGAAGCTTCATCATTCCTTGAGCTGGATCATGAAGACTTTCTGAAGCCTTTCTTCTTGGTGAATTTTTGGAACTTCTTCACAAGCATAGCAAGCTCCATTCCAATGTCTTGAGGATCATCAGAACTGTAGTCAGATTCTTCTTCATATGAGGAAACAGCTTTTGCCTTCAAGGCATGAGTTCGGCCATAGTTGTGACCGTAGATATCTCTTTTCTCAGAAAGCTGAAACTCATGTGTGTTTAGCCTTTCATGTATGTCAGATGGACTGAGTCTCTTGAAGTCAGGGTGTTCCTGAATCATCAGGGCTAGGGTGTCAAATGAGCTGTCAAGTGATCTCAGGAGTGTCTTGACGATTTCATGCTTGGTGATCTCAGTAGCGCCGAGAGCTTGGAGCTCATTTGGGATGTCAGTGAGGCGATCAAACATGAGCTGAACATTCTCATTGTCGTTTCTCTTGAAGCGGTTGAAGAGGTTGCGAAGGACACTGATCCTTTGATCTCTCTGGGTTGAGACGCCTTCGTTGACCTTGAAGGGCCAGTCCCAGACTAGCTTAGATGTTTCTAGAGCACTCACACGGCCATACTGCCCTTTGGTCAGATGACCACATATGATATTGTTGGCAGTGGAATCCAGTTGAACGAACTTCTTGACATCAGCAACGGTGACACCTTCACCAGCCTTCAGGACGCCATTCTTGACGACATACCAGAGGTCAACATCAATGGCTTCAAGATGCATGCGCATCTTATTCTTCCAGTAGGGATATTCAGTTCCATCAAAGACAGGGCACGCAGCGAAGACTTTGATTATCCCTGCAGTCTACATAGCTAAAACTCCAGGTGGTTAAACCGAATCACACAGAACAACGGAGTGAATAGGCGATTTTTATGAAAGTCTTCAAAACATGGAAATTTCAAAGACAATCGACAGAAATGAACCTATTAACATGCATCGGAAGGTAGACTACACTAGGCAAGCCATAGTCAAGTATTCAATGAAGTGAAAGCACAAAGACTAATAGCAGCTAGGCAGTATGGATCAGGATGGAAGACAATATGAAGCCAATCAGAACAAGCAGTCACACAGTGAAGACAAATAGATAATGCAAACATGCAATGACTTCACCAGGACCAACTGTAAATAAAGAGATGGAAAGGATAGAACCAGTTTCTCGTTGAAGACAATGATTTGTTGGACCAGTTCCAGTTGCTGTGAAAACTGTACGTCTGGTTAGGGAGGCTGAGATTTAACTCAGAAGACCGTGTCTTCACCTTATTCCCCTTGAGCTAAGGACACCCAGTCCTCGCCCAATCACTCTGGTAAGTCTTCAAGGGAGACTTCCAAACCTTCACCGACTTCGTTCACCGGCGATCCACAATGACTATTGGATGCTCAGAATGCGAAGCCTAACCGGCAGGAGGATTCACAGTCCTCAAGTGTAACAAGTCTCCAGATCACACAGACATGAAGACTTCAGTGATGCCTAACACTCTTTGGCTCTAGGTGGTTAGTGCTTTGTCCTCGCAAGGATTTCTCTCTCAAAGGCTTCGAGGTGGGTCGCTCTCAAACGATAAAAGCCGTGCACTAACTCTGAGCAGCCAACCAATTTATGGTGTAGGGGGTGGGCTATTTATATCCACTAGGTAACCCGACCTGATTTGTCCGAAATGACCCTGGGTCACTAAGGAACTGACACATGTTCCAACGGTCAGATTTCAAACACACGCGGCAACTTTACTTGGGCTACAAGTAAAGCTGAATCATCCAACTCTGGATAAGATTTGCTCTCATTGTCTTCTGTAACATCCCAAATTTTCAATTTGGAATGTTATACATTAGATCATCATTGCATATCATATTTTTGCATTTTGGTTGATCCTACAAAATTCTACGCAACTCAAGGACCCATGGAGAGAGTTGGGGATTTCGCTATTTTCATATTTGAGTTTTCTCAAATTTTGAGAATAGGATCATTTGATTTTATTTATTTTATCATCAATTATATCTATTACAAAAATATGAGAGAGGGAATAAAATGACTTTCCCAAAATAGAGAAATATTGAGGATTTAATAATAAATTCAAACAAGATTTTATTTCGGAGTTTTTCGGTGTTTTATTTGAATTTAGGAAAAATGTGCGTTTTTCAAAATTGCATTTAGGCCCCAAATAAATGTTCACTTTATTGGGCTTGATTTTAGAAGCCCGGGAAAATTTATTTCAGGATTTTTGGAGTCCCTTTAGTATTTCTTTTTATTTTTTTTTCCGAGCTGAAATAAATTAAAAAAACGAACCGACCTAACGGGCCGTGTCCGACTAGGACTCTGGCCCGACT